>NC_056751.1:206476770-206729270 GCF_019279795.1 Protopterus annectens
AAAGGTAAGGATGATAGATGTAGTTTGAGACTGGCACTAAGACAAATGGATCCAGGGAGAAGTGGAATTTGGGATGGGATATTTTTGAATTATTTGTGGAAGACAAATGCATAATCATTAATGATTAAAAAAAGAAGTTTTTTTCATACTGTGTTATTTCTTTAATGACTTCCAGACTGAGCAATGTTTCACTACTTGTTTTCATGTTTCTGCATGGTTTGAACTGCACTTTTTTTCCCTAGGTCTTTTAAAGGGTCATTTAGGACTGTTAATAGCTGGCAATAGGGAAATGCACATATTTTCTTCTTTAAACTTTTCTTTATGGCTTTTGTTAATAATTTTAAATAACAGATTTGCAGTATATTTTCTACACCATAAAACACTTATTCTTTTCAATCATATAAACTTATTTGGGTCATTTTGATCCATTTTAACCTACGTTATTACATGGCTAATCAATGCCATATAAATAGCGATCTGTCAACAGAACTCAAAGTCAGTACTTACATCGCTTTCATATCATAGTATCTATCTCTAAACTGTAAAATATCCAGTACATAATACAAACACATGGGTCCAATAACACAATTAACACAAAATATGCATATTTTTTATATTTGAATACTTGAGAACAGATAATCAAAATGTATTACAGACTTTTAAATTTCAATAATTTTCAAATCTAGATCTAGAATTTCTAGAAACAGTTATTCATACCAGCAAAGACATTGTATATTCATCCATGGCAACATATTTTCCCATGAATACTTTGAGAACTTTCCTTTGAATTCAGATCATAATTTACTGTTGAGGATGTTCTCAATTTTCTTTTCCAGTGATATTAACTACCAGCATCAATAAAAATAACATTGTCCATTCAGATTTAGAACAATTTATGTTGACATCATATTCCAACACAATAACACTTTGTAAGTCTTATCTGTTTATTGAAACTTTTGTACTTGATTTTCTACATCAACCCTGAATAATGCTGCAAAACGTGGACCTTACGTGGCTAGTGTTCACTCCTGACACCTTCAATAGTTGGTGGTTACTGGTAGAGAAATCCTTTTCAGTATTTATTGAGAGCAAAAAAAATGTTCAAACCCTTAAAAGCAGAATCTTTAAATATTCCAGACATGTTGGTATACCACATCAACACATTCACTTCCCAATGACTTATTCTAGATTATTCTCTAAAAGCGTATCTCATTTTCCTTAACTGTACTCATTGCCTTCATATATGACATCTTTAGTTTTACACGACCTAATAACTAGAGTCTGCATTGCCTCTGTTATTTAATCTACCACTTGAAGGAGTGTTGCACACAATAAATCTATTCAGCCAATTTGCCTCTCCAGCCCAATCAAACCTCCATACTCAACTTTTAAACAACTTTGTAGCTGGAATAGTTATTGAGCCTTTAGCCATGCATCTTTCTTTGCACCACCTCTTATATTTTCCTAAAATACTCTCACGTTTGCTTGTTTTCCCAGTTTCTTAAATCTAAATCTTCTTGCAAGCCTATTTTACTATCCTTGATATGCAATACTAATATTGGCCATGCATTTAATTTCAAACATGCGAGAATTTTATGGAAGTCACGACTGTCTTCTTTAGTACAAAAGAAGGTTCTAATCCATAGCATAGTGCCTTCATAATGCAATAGTTTCATATCTAGTGTCATTTATGTAGTTAAACCAGATAATACTTTACATTTAGCCTCCCAATCCCCATAAACAAATGATATATCGTTTGCACGTATGTTGCAACGTAATGCATGTATGAGTTAACATTTAATCCTGCTACCTCCTGCAGGGGTATAATTTTAGTATGTGATACTTGCTGCTTACCATTATCCCAGATAGTATCTGTCATCATACTTTTAATTACCTAAACCATCTGAAATGTTGTCTGCTATCATGATGTCAATTAACACCATCTTTAATATTATCTAATATACTTTCAATTAAATTGCTTTTAGAAAATTAACTAGAACACCCGCCTGGAATGCTTGAAATACACATAATGACAAGGGAAACATAACAAAACTGCAAAGGTTGTAAAGCTGGACCCTCTGATACATTTTCAACCTAACTGCCTTCTACTCAAAAAGACTCCCATTTTATGTTTTGTATAATGTATCATAGGTTTTACATAGAGTAGTAGCTAGTATATCAGGCAAACTGAGAAATTCCCCTAATGATGCTCTCCTGCAGGCAGCAGTGAGGATCAAAATAAAAAGAAGACACAATGAACACTAAAAGGAGCAAAAACACATTTCACTGTATGAACTCTTTTAAAGAGCTCCTTGATACAGTTAAAAAAACATGCTGAAGTTACCTATCAGGCAGCTGCATTTGCACGTCTTGATCATAGCTGCTTAAGTGTTTTGACTGCTTCAGGAAGTGATAGCAGATAAGCCAGTCAATGATTATTACTAATGATTGCACTGATTGCATCTCCAAACAGATTTTGCCTGAGGCAGCTGTCATTCTTACCCTGTCCATGTACTCCTGTGACTATGGTCCCATCTATAAATTCCTTAAGGCTGCCATGTAGATATATACCCAAGTAATTAATGTGTATAACCTGCCATAGGAAACCATAGTTTATTTTTAGAGCCTTGGAAGGGCTAATATACATTGTGTCTTCCCTTGTCTGTGTCATATTTATTTTTTAACCTGAAAGCATGTCATGATCCAGCAACTGAAATTAATGATGGACGTTCTTCTCAAAGTTCTTCAGCAATATCAACACATCAATAGCAAACAATGAAATCTTTATTGCCTGACATTTAATCAGATAATTTTTGCATGGGATCCTCTCACTACCACTACTAAGGGTTCTAGGTATAGAGAAAGAAATGTTGGTAATGGGAAAACTTGCCTCATACCACTGTACAAATAAAAGGTTAAAACCATTCCAAAATTCATTTAAAAATCACATCACATAATTATATAAACCGTTATAAAATCTAGAAATTCAGCAGAATTCTGAAATTATGTTTATTAAACAAAACCAAGCTTCATTGTCTAATGTTCTGTCCTATATTCACACGTATGATCCCTAGTGTTTCTTTCTCTGACTGTGCTGCTTGCATTATAACCCACATTTTAAAAACATTTTCAAAGGTCTGACTTTCTCCTTAAAATTCTCACTGATCATGCTGAATCAAATGAGGTTCATACCTTCCAACCTCTTTGCAGTTATCACCATATACCAGGTGTAGTCACGATTTAACTATGAAAGGGGCCTCTACAGGGAGTCATAACTTGCACCATTCCTTCTTTAAGAATAGGAGCAATTATTGCTGCATCATTCTATGAGAGAGTCCTATGTCTAGTTTGTAAAACCTTGTTAAGTAGGATGACAAAGTAGTGCAGCACTTAGCATTGTCACTCAGCTCACAGCAAGAGGTTCTCTGGTTTGATTCTCAGCTAGGGTGCCTTCTGTGTGGGGTCTGCATGTCCTCCCTGCATTTGTATGGGTTTCCTCCTGGTGCTCTGGTTTCCACCCACATTCCATAGACATGCATCTAGAGCATTTCTACCTGGGCCTCCACTGAGAATGTGCTCTGCCTCAGTCGGACTATGCTGGTAAACAATGTTAAATAAGTAAATAAAAATCTTTAGTAAACAAAACATTATTGTATTTTATGTAGCACTCATAATTCTGTTAGAAAGCCATCACAAGCTGACATTTTACCTATTGCTTGTCATTTGTAAACTAATTACAATTATTCTTGAGCAAGTGGGCTCATAGCAACTGTTTCTTAGCTAAAGTCAAATTTTATTTTTTATTTATTTCTATTTCTAAAATAATTTTTGAACTCCTTTTCACATCCCCCATTAATGTTGCAATTGTGCATATGTTGATAATATTAGGGTATTGCTTTCCTCTCAATATCTCTGCTATAATTCAACACTTTCTATTCTTCTTAGCCTGCAAGAATTCCTTGGGACTCTTTTTTGTTGCAGTCTAATAGCTAATGCATTCTGATAATCAGGTGGATTATCAACAGTTTATGTCCTTCAAAGAATTGATCTAAGATTAAATTCATATCTAACATTTCTTCTATATCTTCATCTCTGTCACTTCCCCATGTACTGTCAGAAAATTATCATGATATAATTTGTTTTGTAAATCTTTTAGCTGGAGTATATTTCTTCTTAACATACCACTCTTTTTTTCCCTTAGACCAACTGAATAATCTTTACCTAGTACTTAAATTTCCTCTTAAAAGCATCCCATCCTCGCTGTCAAACCTTTCAATTCTGATTCATCCCTACTAGATCTTCATTTGTTTACACTTAATAACAAACAACTCTTGTCTACATTAGAATTTGAATAATGTCAATGCTTCACCAGACAAAAAGGCACAAAAATTGTATGGAATATGAGGTAAATCTTTACTGAACTCAATAAAAAGACATGCAGAGTAGTAATACATGTATATTTTGTGAAGTATTGCAATTATGCCCTGCAATTGTTAAAAAGATAAGTAATTGTCATTGTAAGTGTTTCCCTAGCATGAGATCTAATCATAACAATAATTAGGGATGATTAACAAAAATTTGTTAAGGACACCAAAACACTGTTAAGATAGGGTCTCAAACTAGTGACAAAGAGCAAACAATGCCAGCTGGCAAAAGAACAGCAGCAGAAGGTAAACAGCTTTTAAAATCTGTTTGGACTTCACTCCCCCACACTTAGAAAGTGTAAGAGAAGAGTGTGTCAAATAATTTTTAAAACTGTTACTTCAGTAGAGAAACACTTCATTCCTGTCTGCTGACCTTAATTTTCTGTCAGCTGTCCTTAATTTTATAGACTGTCACTGATTTTGCTTCATTTTTTTGTCCTTTTCCTTGAAAACATATCACTGAGGATTAGTCAGTCTGTAGTGGTTGGTATTAGAGTTTCAGAAAATGTATGCTAATCCAAATTCTGTCGTTCCATTAACTTATTAAATGAATTATAACAATAATGGTGAATTTCTGTCATTAACTATATGTGGATTGGGATCTCAGTTTTTAACCCACTTCATCAAATATAACATAACTTCTGTTATTCATAGAATTCCAGTGTTTTCCAAGGTAGTAAATGTAAATGAACATTCATTGCATTGCATTAATTCTAATAAGTACATTTTTTTTTTTTTTCAAAACAGGTTTATTGTTTTAACATATAAGAGAAATATCATAACAATTTTATACAAGTAATTAAAAATAGGTATTATTATAATATTCAACAAAACAACTAAAGTATTTACAAAGACATCCACTACAATCAGATCAATTAATTAAACTAAAATACCATGCTATTGAAATTAAAATTTTTTAACAAATTTTGTAAATTATCCCATACAATAAAATAAGATGTTTTTCTATTTGTTCTAGTCCTAATTGTGTTTATTTCCATATGGCACACTATATTCATAACATTTTTAAATTCATTGAACGAAGGAGGTGTATCTGAAGTCCAATTTCTAGTTATTATTTTCCTAGCCACTGCTAGAATAGACCATAACAAGGGAAGCTTAACCTTTTTAACACTTTGAGGTACAGGTGTGTTGAATAATATAAGAGATTTAGAAATAATGAAATTATCTGTAAAAAGAGGCTGCAAAAATTCATTAATTGACTTCCAGTATTCTTTCAATTTTATACAGTCATAAAACATATGAGCCCAGTCAGCATTAATTTCTACATTACATCTCTTACATAGATTATCTTTATTATTTATTTTATTCATCATCAAAGGTGTATAAAAGATCTATGTAAAAATTTCCATGTATAAAGTCTCCAGACAATGGAAGACGTAGTTCTATAAGCAGATTCCAATATATATTGTTTATCTTGTTGATTTGGTGGGTCCCCATTAATAGAAGTGAAATAATTCCAGTATAAATCTACACTGTAAAAAGTTTCTTGTCTGATAACTTTATGTATGTATGAAAGTTTACCTTTATCAGAAACTTTATGTTGTAAATTTAATATCAAGTAATCAATCAGTGTTGGAATAGATTCTTTAACAGTTATAGACATTAAATCTATTTTATTAATGAGATGTTGTCTAAAGGTCTGAACCTCTAACCAGCAAGTTTCTCTTAGATCAAATTCTTGTTTTAAGAAATCTAGATTTTTAACTTTATTATCAGATATCAACTGATACCAGTACTTTAGATCATTATCTATAGCTAAATGAGTTCCTTCAGATGTAGATGACAAAAGCATACCCTGAGTATACATTATAGGAAATACAATAAAATTCCATTCCCTATACTTAGGGTGCATGAATATAAAGTTACGATAACTAATAATAATATTTAATGGGTAACAAACCATATGTTTAGGTGTAATAGGTGAAGTACAAAATTCCTTTAGTAACCATAACATGGAGTTATTTACAATCATATTTTTATGTGTTAAGGAGATTTTCATGAAGTGTATACTAATTAGCTCCCAATAATCTTTCCATTTTGTGACATATGACTGATCTATTAATAAAGTAATAACTTTTACAATAGAAGAGATAGTATATAAATTAAAGTCTGGAAAAGGAATACCCCTTGAGACCAGCTATTAGTATGTTTCTTTAATGCAATCCTAGGTCTATTAGGTGCCCATAAGAAATTTAACATTAGTGTGTTCAGTTTCTTGATAATTATTTTTGTAGGTGGAAGTATTATTGATTGTATTAAGTATAAAATCTTGGGGAATATTATCATTTTAATAATTGTAAGTCTCTCCTCCATAGTAAAAAACATATTATTCCAGGTATTAAAAAGATTTTGTATATTAAGAAAACAGGTATTATAATTATTATATATAATAGATTTAATATCTTTAGATAGCATTATACCTAAATAAGTTATCTGACCTGAACTGGGTACATATTTAGTAAAATCACTAATGAGAATATTTTTTTGTGTATATATAGGTAGTATTTTAGTTTTTTCTTCATTGAATATTAAACCAGAAATACTTTTAAAATTCATCATGTTATCAAATAGAGACTGTATAGAAGAATTAGATCCTGCTGATGTAATTAGAACATCATCTGCAAAAGTTGAATTTTGGATGTTGTATTTTCATCTATTTCAAAACCCTCTATGTCAGTACTGTTTCTGATCAAATTAGCCCAAGGCTCCATTACTAAAGTGAATAATAGTGGAGAAAGTGGACATCCTTGTTTTGTACCTTTAAGAATGGGTATTTTTTGTGAAACATATGTTCCTACCTTAGTATAAGCCAACGTTCCTTTGTATAAATGTTCAATTAGATTTACAAATGCATCCGAGAAGTTTGTGCACTTCATTAAGGTAAACAGATAGTCCCAACTTACTGAATCAAATGCTGAACTTATATCAAGACTAATAAGTGTTAAATCTTTCTTTTTCCTATTTGCAAAATCTATTAATATTAAAGTTCTTCTTATATTATCAAAAGTATGTCTATTTACAATGAAGCCTGTCTGATCTATATCTATAATGCCGGGAATGATTGTCTTCAATCTATCAGCAAAGATATTCATAAACAATTTATAATCAACATTAAGTAATGAGATGGGCCGATATGAAGAACATCTAGTTGGATCTTTATTAGGTTTTAAAATTGGCGAAATAAATGTATATTGCCAAGATGGGGGTTATTAACTCAGTTTGGGCCAAAATAAAACCTTATGTATTAATGAATATGTATTTTTAGAAAGGATTTTATATATCTCTGGTATAATACCATCATTACCCGGTGCTTTGTTTGATTTAAGCTTATTTATTTGTGTAATAACTTCTGTATATGAAATACCCTTGTCCAATAGTTTAATCTGTTGTTTATTAAGCTTTTTATTCATATTTGTGGTTATAAACTCCTTTATTTTATCTTTAGGTTCCATGTTAATGTTATTATGGTTAATTTTGTGAAAGTGATTTCTAAATTCATCTAGTATTTCTTGTATACTAGAAACATTCTTCTTTTTTCTTAGAGAAAAGATTTCTTTGATATGGTTTTGTTTATTCAACCTTTTTGTTTTATTTTTAAGTCTATGTAAGTATTTGGGGCTTATTGAATAAGACAAAAACTTGTATTTCTCTAAAGTTATTTTAACTTTATGAGTTAAAATTTCTTTGTATTTCTCATTTAGTTTGTTTATTTCTTCAATAATTTTCCTTGTTATTATGTTTATAAGAGTCTAATTTACTTTGAATATCTAACAATTCCTTATCCCAAGATTTCCTTTTATTATTATACCATCTGATACTTTGTCCATATAGATATGATTTTAAGGCATCCCAAACATAAACAATGGAGACTTCAGGAGTGTTATTTATGTCTAAAATATGTTTTACTTCTGAAAGTATATATTCTTTATAGTCTTTTAGTTGAGTTAAGTATGCTGGTATCCTTTTGATCTGAACATTATGAGTATTTTTTATCATGAATTCAAAAACAATTGAATTATGATCAGATATAGGACATGAAATGATTTTGGAATTAATTAAATCTGTTACCATCTGGTTAGAAATAAAGACCCTATCTATTTTTGAATAAGTTTTGTATCTTTTAGAAAAAAAGGTGTATGGTAATGATTTTGAATCTATCTGATTATTAATATCATTCAAATGCTAAGAATTAGCAAAATCCTTTAAATGTTTTGCATTAGATGTAATTCTTCTCTTTCCTATAGTGGTAGTAAAAATAAAATAATATCTCCTATAGAGAATGATATGATCTTATCAAGATGATGTTTTACTGTATTAATACCAAGTCCAGGTATCCAATATACATTAATTAAAGTGTAAGTCTTCCCATTAATTTGTATTGTAACCATACAAAACATTCCTTTGTCATCCTGATAAGACTTAATGGTTTTAGGAATGGGCATACTTTTATTCCATAAAATAGCCACTCCTCTTTTTTTCTGAGTGTGCTCTGAACTAACCAATACTGTATATTTGTTTGTGGTAGTTTATCAATATCTTTTTTCAAGAGATGAGTTTCTTGTAGGAAGACTAAGTTGGCCTTATGTAAATTAATGTATCTTATTAGGCTTGCCCTTTTACATGGATTATTAAATCCATTAATGTTTAAAGAAATTCCTTTTAAAGATGTCATTTGGCATTTTTAAAACTTAAGAATCTTATGATCAAAATAACAAATAACAAGATAAGTAATGTTACATCTCCTCCTTTAGGTGTACCTTTAAATATAGCTGTATTTATTGAATCTCTTATGGGATTTCGTATAGGATTCAATTTTGTTTGTAGTGACAATGAATGTACAAAATATATTGTGGATGTCAAAACTATATACAAATAACAACGAACAAGTGAAAATAATGTAAGGATTAAACCTTGCATCCAGCCTGAGTTGTAAACTCCAACTTACAGTAGTATTTACCACTCAAGTTAACCCCTACCCTAAGCAGCAGTACGTCAGCTACCACCTTATCAATTTAATACTAGTTATATTTAACTGAAGTTAACAGTTTTCAATTCAATTATCTAGCAAGACAAGACTACACATTTGGTAAAACAGCATCATATAAACTAAAATAAACCTTTTTTTTTTTTTTTTTTTTTTTTTTTAAACTGTTCATACTACTATATACATCCATGTAATATAAAACACTTGTATTCAAATAGCATTCAAATAATCTTGATGTTAGAAATCAAGAGGAGAGAAAATAAGTTCTAACATTCATTTAAATCAAAAACTTTGGCTAATATGATTCAGACATTACATATATTAGGATGCATCTATTTTCTGTCATGTAAATACAGTTAACAGCTTCCAAAAAAACCTTGAATTGCTTGTATATGAGCATTTACTCAAACTCATTATTGCCAATAGAATAAAATATTGTATTCATAGAAATTGTTATAAATCATACTTCATATACATACATACACACATACACACACATATACACACATATATATATATATATATATATATATATATATATATATATATATATATACATACACACACATACACACACACACACATACACACACACACACACAAACACACACACACACACACACACACACACACACACACACACACACACACACACACACACACATACACACAAACACACACACACACACATACACACACATACATACACACACACACACACATACATATATATATATATATATATCTGATCTCACTGAGTTGTATCTTTACTGAGCACCATCTTACATTGCTGTCCCTTCAATAAATCTGTCTGTTTTATACAAAATAATGCACAGCAAACACATTTTAGTAACCAGATTTTACAAACATGCTATACTACTGCTTTAAAATATATCACATGACAATTTCTTCCAGTATAGAGTTATAAAATTATTTATGCTTGTCAATCAGATGAATTAAATGAGTTATAGTAATGTATATGTTTGGGACATAGGTTTTTAACACATATTATTAATCTGCTATTCCTGTATCTGTGATGTGTCAGTGTGATATCTAGGTCAAAGGTGAGACTAGCTGCTTTCAGCTTCTCTGTGAGAATTCTGAGAGTTGAAGCTTTTAAAGTGGCTCATGGACACTGTGCATGAGACAGCCCACTTCCCAGATTGTCTCTCTCAACATTTTGGCGGGAAACTTATTAAAAACTAGTGACAAACATTCATTTAGCAGTGTAAATGCATCTAAACATGACAAAACCTTCACAATGCATTCTACAGGTTATTACAGACTCTATGTAAGTGAAATCAAGCCCAAAATTATTAATAAGTAACAAAACTCAACATTTTTGTCCCAACTCAACTCCTATGCAAATCTTATTATTTACTGTGTCTATATGATCAAAAGCATTTCTATATATTAATAAAGAAAAGAAAAGAGAGTAAAAAGTAAAAGGGTGTAAGGCAGAAATAAAAAAATGTAAGAGAAAGCTATAAGAAGTATATACCATAGAATGTTACTTACTGTTTATATTAATAGAGTTAAAATAAAACATATTATTTACTATTATTTAGTTCTAATTATTATTAGTTAAAGCATGACAGATTATTTACAAACAAGCATAAGCAGTGTAATCAAGAAAGTATAATTAGGAATAGCATTTGAAGAACATATAAACTTTTAAAGGAAAAAAAATGTATCAAATTACTGACCTTATTTTTCCTCTTCAGAAAGAGAAACAAGTTAAATCACAGCTTGCCATTAAATCTCCAGATATTTTGACTAGTTATGAAACAAAACATTTCTTTGCACACAGAGAATAACTTTGATTAAATCTTTTTCAAAATATTTGTTGCTTCTTGGAAATGCAGGAACTATATTTAAAAAGATTAATAATAAAATAAAATGATGAGAGAGAAAAAAAAACATAGTGCAAATCATTTGTTTTTTAGTCTCTTCTTCTTCTCTGAAGTCTTCCACGAAGTTTCAGTTGCCAGTCTCTTTAACGAAGGACTAGCCCATTCCATTTCTTTTATTTTTTCCAAAATCTTATTTTTTTTGATAAACAGTAAAGCAGAGTCTAAGTCATCGAAAAGATTTTAAGCTTGGCAGGAAACAGAAGGTATGTTTTAAACTGTGCTTTTTTTACGCTCCCTTATTAGTGGCAGAAAAACTTTTCTTTTAGCTAATACCATGGAAGAATAGTCATTGTCAAAACGCACAGTTGTTTCATTAATCTTAACAGGAGCTTTAGCCCAAGCAGATTTAAGAACCATCTCTTTATCAAAAGATGATAGAAATCTAACTATAACTGATCTAGGATAGTTTTTGATAGAGTTAGTATTAGCTATAGATCTATGTGCTCTTTCGATACCAAAAGAGAATGCTTCTGGTAAATCTAAAGTTTTAGGGAGCCATGTTGTTAAAAAGAAGTAATATTGTTACCTTCAATATTTTCTGGCAGTCCAAAAATCCTAATGTTATTGCGCCTAGATCTATTTTCCAGGTCATCCAGCTTTGTTTGTAAATGTGTATTTTGTTTCAGCAGAAACTCAATGTTGATTTCCTCTTCTTGTATTCTATTTTCCATGTCATTCACAGCTTCTTCTATGCCTGTCATCTGGATCTTCTGTTGTTGCAGGTCCATATGTAACAAGTCTATTTGTTTTGTAGTTTTTCTATGAAAGTGTCTATTTTAGTATCCATTTTATCCATCTTAGCAGTAAGTTGCTGGACTATAATTATCAGAGACTGAAGTTCTTTCTTGATGCTGGAGTCTTGAGAATTTGTCTTACTGGAACTCATTTCAGACTGATAAACTGACAGGAAAATTTCCAAAGTAATTTCTGACAGGAATATTATTAAGATTTCCTTTCTTTTTTAGATATAGTTCAAGAACAATATAAAACAAACATATTTAGAAAGAAAATTACTTCAAAAATTAATTTTTTAAGTAATTAATTCCTGTCAATGTAATGAAATTGGTGGAGCTGAAGAAATCTGCTGCTATCCTGTGTTCATCCTTGGCCACGCCCCCTAATAAGTACATTTTGAGTGCATTGTTTTAGTAATTTCACAAATTTGAATGTTATAATATTCAAAATTATCATTACAAACCGGTTTGTCATCTGTTATAAGACTCCAAGAAAAGAGTATGAGGAATTCCATGATCAGCCACACCTGATATCATTCAAATTGGAATGTACAGGGTTATACAAATAATAAGATGCATATAACGATTAGTATCTGACCTGTAAAACTGTACCTCTGTTCCTTTGAAAATCAGTACTTATTGTTCTATATCCATTTTAGCCATATTGTCATCCAACATGTTTAATCCTATTATCAGCTGCCTTTTGCCTTTGTACCATACAACATCCAAAATTTAAAAAAAAATCTTCATTCATAGAACTTCTCAGTTTCCCCATGTTCTCTTAACAGAATTTCAAAAACAGCTTTAAATGCAATTATCATTCTGGCTTTGTTTCTAAATTACTTATGTTGTCTAATTGCTATCAATGTTTCCTATGAGTCTACAAATGTATTATTTTAAAATAATTTTCAAAAGTATCCAAAAAAACATATGAAATGTGAAATTCCCAGATAGAGCTAGCTTTGCTTATCAAAACTTCTTTTTAAACTTTTTTCCTGGCAGTAGGCAGCAAAAATCCTCAGCTCAAAAAATATAAAACTGTATTTCTCTCAAATTTAAAGCTTACATATAGTAAAAACAAGAACAGCGTAAAGCAACAGGGGAATACATATTTCAACCAACACAGGTTAACATCCCACTTACTGATAAATAAAGATAAAATGTCCAAGGAGACCACTTTTAGAAATCTAACCTGAAGATTCTGCTGGTGAGTGTTCAGAACTAAAAGTTAACAAACAGAAATGGATTGAGGCAACATCTACAAGATCTTGCCCAGACCATAATAAAGTAAGACCTTACTTCTAGAGCTTTTGATTTATAGGTTCATAGGTTCATACTAGGCTATCTGCCCTATGGCATTTATAAGCCTAGCCAGAGTTGTGTGGCTTTCACCACCCCTTAGGTTGAAGAATACTATACCCATTAGTTTGCCGTGCCTCTGTCCAGCAGTGATACAGAGATGATCCCCGGGGTAAACCTATGATCTCCCATCCACTGGTCAAGATTCCTCTTGAACAGAGCCAGCGAGGTGCTCTGTCTCACATGGATCGGGATTCTGTTCCACAGCATAGGGAGTCTCTGGGTGATGAATCTGTCCCTCCAGCACGTCCTATTTATATCCGTGTTGAAGTTTAAGTCTCTTGCTCTTGTGGCTCTGGTGGATTTGGATTTTTTGAGGTGGAGCATGTCCCTTAATTCTGGGTTGGACATGGCCTTGTATGTCAGGCACAGGTCACCTCTGAGCAGACGGTATGTGACTGAATAGAGCTGGAGTTTCTTCAGTCGGGCAGCATATGGCATATTTTTGAGCCTTTTATCCTTTTGGTGAGGAACTTTTGGGGTCTTTCCAATTGCTGCAGGTGTCGGGTAAGATACATTCTGAATGGGGCATTGTACTCAATCATTGGTCTGATAAGTGAAGAGTACAGGGGAACAATGACCTCCCTTGATCTGGATGTGAATCCCTTCATAATCAAGTGGGCAATGTAGAAGGTCCTCCTAACCACTTTGGCAATGTGAGTGTCAAAAGAAAGGTTACTGTCAACTTGGGTCCCCAGGTCCCTGATAACCTCGTCTGTGCTTAATGGATTGCCACCTATGTGGTAACTTGGGGTTACCTTGTTTTTACCAAAGGGTATGACTATACATTTTTTGGTGTTCAGCTTAAGGCCATGGCTCTGGCACCAGTTATCCGTTTCTATGAGACCTCTCTGAAGGATATCTGTGTCTGATGGATTTTCAACTATGGCACCCAGTTTGCAGTCATCTGCAAACTTTGTCAGCCACAATCCTCCTATGTTTGCCTGCACTTCTGAAAAGTAGATGCCGAACAAGAGGGGGCCCAGGACTGAGCCCTGTGGGACACCGCTTGTGACCAGCTTGGAGTCTGACATGGCACCAGCAACTCTAACCCTGTGGGTTCTGTCCTTGAGCCAGTTTGCAACCCATCTTGTGACATATGGGTTTACATTTAAGCTGGTGAGCTTTTCTATGATACCCAAGTGGGGTATTGTGTTGAAAGCTTTTGCAAGGTCAAGGTAGGCTGAGTGAACTGCCTTACCCTCATCAATGGCCTTGGTGACTGTTTCAAAAAAGTCGACCAAGTTCAAGAGGCATGATCTGCCCTTGACAAAGCCAAATTGGGTAGGATCCAATGTCTGTAGGTCCCCTATGTCTTTATTTATGAGTTCCATTATGATCCTCTCCATAGCTTTGCAGACCAGGCTTGTTAAGCTTATGGGGCGGTAATTACCAGGGTCCATAGAAGCACCGCCTTTGTGGAGTGGGACCACAGTTGCCATACACTACTCTTTGGGTATGTATCCTGTGGTAAGGCTAAGATTAAACAGCAGCCTTATGTGTGGGTTTAGTTCCTCATTGAGTTCGTGTAGCACACAGCTGGGGACACTATCCAGTCCCATTGATGCTGTGTTTTTAGCTTTAGAGAGAGCAGCTGTCACCTGGGCATTTGAGATGATTGGGAGGCTACACTCTGCAGGGATAGATATTTCTCCTTTTGTGGGGGAGGGAGAAATTTTCACTGAACCTGTCTGCCAGTATGTTTGCAATGTCTGTGGGTTCAGTGATTTTTGTATAATTTTGGACTAATTCTGAGCATATCTGGGAGTTTCCACCCAGATTTCTAACATAGCTAAAGAAGGCCTTATGATTGTCTTTTGAGTCCTTGGCGATTTTTCTCTCAAAGTTGGCCTTGGATTATTTTATGAGTGATCATAGTTTTTTACTAGTATTGATCAGAGATGTCTTCCCTTTTAGGGATTTTGCTCTATCTTGTAGTAGCTTTCTCCTCTTGTTGTAAAGTTTGTTTATGGCTGGGGACCACCAGATCGGGTGCTTGCCTTTGGTGGAAAGGGCCTTGATTTTATTTGGGATTGCTTGATCCATGCAATCCTGGAGGTGCTCGTAGAAAGCATTTGTAAGGGATTCAGCAGTGTGGATTGTGGTTTCCAATGGCTCAGGGGCCTTGAAGGATACCACACCAGTCTTAAGAAGTGTGAAGTTGGCTTTTGAGAAGTTCTTCACTGTGGTCTTTTGTTGGGGTGGGGCGGGATGTGGATCTCCAGTGAGATTAGTTTATGGTCTGATCTCACCAATGAGGGATATACTTCCGGTGTGGAGCATTTTGTCCCCATGTTTGTGATGATCAAGTCTAGTATATTTTCACCTCTTGTGGGAATGATGACAAGTTGTTCCATAGCATTTGAGTTTATGAACTCCAGGAACCTTTGGGCTAGGGTATTGGGGCTTGAGTAATGTTCCCAGTCTATGTTTGGGTAGTTGAAGTCACCCAATATGATGGTGTTTGGAGATACATTTATACTCTCCAGTGTCTTCAGGAAGGCTGTGTGGGGTTCCTGAGTTTGAGAGGGTGGCCTGTAACATGCTACAAACTGTAGAGCAGTTTTGCCTATGGTTAATTGCACCTGAATGGTCTCTGATGCTTCGTGAGTTGCCACCAGCCTGGAGGTGTGGGTATCCTTGATGAATATGTATACACCCATTCCTTTTGTGGTACGGTCCAGGTTTTGGGGCCGGAACGCATGATATGAGGTAAAACCTGATAGTGCCGGTGTGCTCTCAGGAGCCTTGAACCAGGTTTCAGTCACAGCACAGACATCGATGTTCTCCATACTGAGGAGGGCTTCGAGGGCGTGCATCTTGAGATTTAGACTTCTGGCATTGAGCAGCATTACCCTTAGTTTTTTTCCATTATTGTTTTCTAGGGTGGGTTTAGAATTTGAGCCTTGTCTAAAAAAGGCACTATGGGGGTGGCAAGAGCCTTTGCCAATATCCGGAAACCCAGGGGTGACAGGTGCAAGCCGTCCCTTGCAAAGCAGCGTGGCTTGTCAAGCATGTCATTCCAGGCAGACAGACATTGGATCCCCTTAGAATGACACCAGAAATTAAGCCAATTATTAAAACTGATCATTTTGTCTCTGTATTGTGGCATCATTCTTGGTGAAGGTAGGATACTGCTCAGGGTCAGGGTCATACCAGCCTGGGCTACATAATCTGAGAGCTCCTTTATGTCTCTTTTCATGTAGTCCAGGGAGGTACGTCTCAGGTCATTCACACCGGAATGGACAATGACTGAGTCATACTTGCACTTGCTGTGGAGTGACCTGAGTGCTTGTGTTATGTGGCGGATTCTAGCGCCCGACAGGCAGCTTACTGTGACCCTCTCCTTGTTCAGTCTGGTGAGTGGGATGTCAGTGTGTCTGACTATGGAGTCACCTATGACAAGTGTGTCTGGCATTGTGTTTGGCCTTAAGGGCTGTGACTGATTTGCACACTGACTTTGTGATCTATGTGTTGCTTGTGTTATGTCATGAGGTGGCAGTTGTTTGGGTGTCTGCTTTAGAGGCCTCGGCTGTTTTGGTAGATTTTTGATCAGTGCCTCCGAGTATGTCTTTGTGTGTTTATGTGTTTGATTTGTAGTTGTGATAGTTCTATGTGAGACTGGGTTTATGGTGTGTGTGGTTACCTTCTCCTCCTGTCTGGTTTTGCCAGTCCTAAGGTGAGAGAGCTCAGCCTCCAGTTTGGCTATATAGTTGCATCTCTCGCATGTATTTGTGTTTTGTGGGAGGAGGAGAGGGTTGTCCGTGTACATGAGGCAATTGTAACATTGCCTCAATATTCCCAGATTCACCAGCTGAGCAGGAGAGGACGCTATCAACTGACTCTTTGACATGCTAGAAGAAATGAAAAAGTTTGCTGTGTAACTGAGTCAGAAAGGACCTATAGGGAAGTGGGTACTCAAGGGGGTTTTAAGCTAGTGAAGTACTTTGTATAATATAGAAGTGCTTTTCCTGACTAAAAAATGCTTTAGGAACAAGTGCTGAGCTTTACAGATAGAGAATAGACTGTTTAGATTACAAGTAGAGCAGTTCTAAGGGAAAAAATGAAGAGCAGACTTTACGGAGCCAGAAATAGTTTAACCTTGTTTAACCAGCGCTGCCCGATGGTGATCTAGTGGCAACTCTGCGCTAAATGCAGAAAAGGCAATAAGTCAGTAGTACAGGCTAGCACACTTTAGGGGGCAGCCAAACAATTAAATTAAAAAGCAAACAAACACTTTTCAACTTGAATTAGACTAATTTCGACTAAAATGTACTTTTAAGTGCAGATAATAAAAAATGCAGTAAATAACTATGAAAACAGTTAAAGCTTGCTCTAGGTAAGCAGTAGAAGGTAAAACAAATATAAAAAACAGCAGGATACTTAATCAGGAAAGCAGTCGCTTTTTTTCAGTTCTCTGTAGCCAGGAAGACTCAACAGGAGTTCTTTTGTAAGTAAAGCAAGGCTTCTTTCCAACAACTTTGGCCAAGTCTTTGATACAAAATATGATTTTACAATTATTGATTAAAATATTTTTGATTTCTTTATTGTTGATACTAATAGGCAATAGGAAAGTAAAACTATTATCAATGTTGTCAGTGTTCTCCAAAAAAAAACCTTTTAATAATATAGAGGATTTTTTTTTCTATTCTTTTTTTCTTTGACTTCTTCCATAATTGAGACTAATTGTTATTCTTTGTAACCTCTATCAAAAAACATATATTTTTTTAAATTTCTGTCTCTACTTGAAATTCTGTGCCTTTACTGATGATTCAAGACATCAGAAGCATGTTAGTGAGACCGGATTTTAGTAAATGCATGTGGGACAGCCTTTTTGGAACATATCAATGCCAACACTACAAATATTGTAGGCACATTTGGTAAACGTCGAATGCAGTGCTAAAACATAATGAGAGACATTTATGGTCTAAAAGTATATATACTTGTAGCACATGCAAGGTAATTTATTTAGCTTTCTGTGATCCCTCCAAAAAGTTCTGTGCAGGTAAGACTACAAGGAAACTGCCTAACAGTATTTATTAACATCTATTAGCAATAAAGAAAAAAGTCTAATAATGAATCTGCTAAACATGTTGAATGTTGCAATCCTTTCAAAACATTTTACTTTATTGTATTGGACCATGCCGTTCTTAAAGCTTTTGCAAAAAATGTAATATCTGAATTGGAGTGTAGGGACGTCAAATGGTTGATTATTTTATTTGTAGATAAAATGCCCAGTTTAAATGAGACCATACATGTTTATTAAGTTCCCAGCATATAGAAACAGTAATTTAGTTTTTTCATGTGATTTTAGCCAGATAATTATATGAAGGTTTTTTTTCTAGAAGAGTGAGTTAATTATGATATAATGATTGGTTAAGAGTTTAAATTTGCGATTATATGGAAATGATAAAAAACGGTGATATTTGCTAATGTATTTCTGAAGAAGTTCTAATCATTAAAAACAGAACAAAAGCACTAAAAACATTTTTGCTGAGCTGGACTTTCCTTTTGTGATTGATAACGTATTTTTATATATAAATATAAATAGGCACATTGAAGGGGAACTTATCCTGGCTATCCCACAATGTATACACAGAGACAATATATTCAATGTCAACATCGACTGGTTAAGTCTCACCTCTGAGATAATGACTTCTAGTATCAGCCTATACAATTTCTCCCAAATAATGACTGATCCTTCCAGAATCAACCTGAAAAGTGATAAAAACTACTACCCTGGATTGATTATTAGCAAATCACCCTAATAATATAAGCTGCACACTTGGTAACTAACTGCCTATATATGCCACAAGAGAACACCATACTTCTCCCAGGGAACACACATACACATCCTCTCACAGCATGAGCAACTCTGACCAAAAACTGATTAACACATCACTATAATCTTACAACTGGAACATCTTAAAAATCTTGTCGGAAGATGCTGTTTTGTCTTCTAATAAGATATTTATGTAACTACTAAACAGTATGACCCCTTTATACTTAAGAGTACAAAATGACCCTGCTCCTTGGCTCACTCCTACCACCAGGAAATTAACAGGGAATAGAGATAAAGCCTGGAAGGCATGGATCAATAATAAGAAAACAGAAAATAACAATCAGGAACAATATTAATACATACGAGATAAAGCCAAATGCCAGATCACACTTGACTAGAAACTTTACCATTCCAATTAGCAGAACAGATGCTACAAAAGCTCTAGACAATTCTGTGCCACTATATCTAAAATACTACATCCTGGCTCAAATGGAAAACCACTCCCACCCCTGATCAATGGAAGAAATAGCTAGCCCTTTCAGTGATTACTTTATCTCTAGTATTGCTAAACTTCTTTACAGCCAAATTCAAAACAAATTACCTCCTCTAATAATCTGACCACATCTCACTCAGTATCACTTCCCAATTCTATTCATACTCACTCATAGGCTTATGGGTAAGTACTAGGCTAACTGCTCCTCTGGCCATTTTAATCTAGCCAGTAACCCTTTTTGTGGTCAAGTTAATCTAGCCATTTGGTTAGAGATTGGCCATAGCCATCCCATGGTCAATAAGCATACTTTGTCCTTAATGTGAATAGCTGTTATCATGCCATAGATAATTTGCATGAGATAAAGCATTTTGGAACTGCTTCTGTCCATTAGTAGTACAGGAGTCAGTCTTGGGGTAAATTTTCTGTTTCCCACGCATAGATCCACATTGCATTGAATGTGCATAGAGATGAACTTTGTTTTATGTGGATGGGGAGTTTGCTCCAGAACAGCAATGTCCTTTGTGCGATATGCCTATCCCTCCAAACCATTCTTTTAATGTTGCAGAAGAGGTTTTGATCCTTAGACCTTGTATTTCTGATGTCATGTGACATGGTGATGTGCAGTATATCCATCAGGTTTGGGTCAGGGGATGCTTGTTATACCAGACACAGCCACACATCTCTTAGCAGTTTGTGTAAGATACAGAGTATAGTGAACGGGCTTTGAGTCGATCCATGTATGGCATGTTGTTTAGGCTTTGTATCCTTTTATTAAGAGTATGCATGTGGGCATTCCACTTGCTGTATGTGCCTGGACAGACACATACCAAAGGGTGCATTATATTCAATGAATGACCTAATTGAAGGCTGAATAAATGGGACAATGACAGCCCTAGATCTAGACACAATCCCTTTGTTTATAAGCTGTGCAATACAGGACCTTCTTAAAACAATGGACACATGTTGGTCAAATGTTAAGAAACTGTCCACATAAATTGCCAAATCCTGAACAATTTGTCAATTCTTAGAGGTATACTGTCAATACAACAACTCCCTGGGGTAGATGACTTCCAAAATGATACAATAATGCATTACTGGCATTTAGTTTCAGTCCATGATTTTGGCGTCAGTTATTTATTTGGGATAAACCTTCCTGCCAGATGACTAAGTCATTTAGTTATTCTTTGACTGCTCTTCGCTTACAGTCATTTGCAAACGTATTCATCCGGAGCCTTTAGCATTGGCTTTTACTTCAGAAAAGTAGATGCCAGATAGGAGAGGTCCCAGCACAGAACTTTGGGCGACTCCACTAGTGACTTTCTAGAGGTGACTTCCCCTACTTTGATTTCCTCACTTTCTCCTTTCAACCAGTATTCACCATAGCAATCAAGAACTTCCTCAAACTAATTAAACTGAGTACACTAGCTCCAGATGGAATCCTTAATGATTTCCTAAAAATAGCAGCCGGCTCAATTTATTTTCCAGTATCCATTCTGGTATAGGTCTTTCCAGGAGTCACATATCCCAGCCATATGGAAAAAATCTCACATCATCCGACCTCACAAGGAAGGTTACTCTGATATATTCATCTTTATACCTATTGCCATTCTCTTCCTCTTTTAAAAAATCCTTGAAAAATACATTCATAAACAGTTAATGTCTCATTTAGAGATGACCTCCTTGCCTCCACTATGCATGGTTTCCAAGCAGAGCATGACGCTTCCACAGCTCTTCTAAGCTTTACCAATACCGTTAACCTAACCAAAGACAAAGGCAAACTGATTTCTATGATGTTACTAGATCTGCCAAGACCTTCAGTACTGTTTCTCATAGCTTACTTAAATTATTTCTAAAACAAGCCTTTTCATGTGGCCTGTCAATCATCTCCTCCAACTGGTTCTCAAGCTACCTTTCCAATAGAGTCCAGGATGTTAAATAAATTAATTCCTACCCATTCTTCCTACTCATGAAAAAAAGAAGTTATGTACCTACCATGACATTCCATGTTAGTTGTCTTCATCTTGCCTTCCTTCTTGCTGTTTGGGTTTGGAGCTGATCCTCGGCTCTGACTCGGCCATCTTCTATAGCTGGAGAGCTGTTTACTGGCTCAAGGTTATCCCTTATCCCAGAATACCCAGCGTCAGCTACTCAGATCTCATTTGTGATAGCGCACACTAGACATAAGTAGAGTAACCAGTTACCTAAAAACTGGTTGTCCAATACACATAAACAAGGAAAGAGTTATAAATTACCTGGCATGTGAAGTAATAAAAGATACTCAGCCAGTGAAAACAAAAGGAACTCCTCTCAATCCTCTAGGAAGGGGGAAGGAGGGAGGGACGCAAGAAGGAAGGCGAGATGAAGACAACTAACATGGAATGGTATGGTAGGTACATAACTTCTTTATGTTAAGTTGTCCATCTCGTCTTCATTCTTGCTGTTTGGGACAGCGCCCCTAGCACCTAAAATCCTGGGTGGCTCATTGGAACAGACTCTTCAGAACAGTAGAACTAAAGGAAGCTCTGCTCCCGGAGACCATATCCACCTTGTAATGAGAGATAAAAGTATGAGGGTTTGCCCAAGTGGCAGCTGCACAGATTGAGTCTATGGGCAACCTAGACTGAAAGGCTACAGAGGTGGCTAATGCTCTAGTAGAATGACCTTTTGGTTTAGCTGGTAGCTCTTTATTTCGTAACTGATAAATAAAGGCAATAGTATCAGATAACCACCTGGATAAGGTCACCTTAGAAACTGGAAGACCTTGTTTGTTGAAAGCATAAGAAAGAAATAACTGATCTGACTTTCTTAGTTCCTTAGTTCTAAGGAGGTAAAAATGCAATTGTCTGTGCACATCCAGTTGGTGGAGCTTGTATTCTGCCTTGTTGCTGTGATTGGGAAAGAAAACTAGGAGATCTACGGATCGATTTAAATTGTTCTCTGAGCACACTTTAGGAATAAAGGATGGATTGGTCCTCAGAGAAACTCTGTCCTTGTGAAACACCAGGTAAGGACGACAAACACATAGTGCTTGAAGTTCTGAGACACATCTAGCTGAAGTGATAGCAACCAGAAAAAGTGTCTTCCAAGAAAGAAATTTTAAGGAACATGATGCTGCCAGTTCAAAGAGAGGCAAAATTAAGGAAGCTAAAACTAAATTGAGATCCCAAGGAGGAGGAGGATCTCTAACTGGGGGTCTAAGAAGAGATGTTCCTCTCATAAAGGCCTTGGAGAGGTTATGAGACATTATGCTAGAATTAAACATAACGATATGAAAATTAGAAATGGCAGCTAGCTGTACTCTAATGGTAGCGGAAGCCGCCCCAGACTGAAACGGTTGTGCTAGAAATTCAAGAATTACATGGACTGGGGCTGAGAAAGGATCCAAATTTCTAGATTCTGCCCAGTAAGAAATCTGTTTCCATTTACTAGCATACGTTTTCCTCGTAGTAGACTTATGTGAGGAAACAATAATATCACGGACTGCTGGGGAGATACTGGAAAGCCTGGCTAAGGTTGTAAGTGGAGTAACCAAGCTGTGAGCTGGAGAGTTTGAAGGGATTGGTGCAACCCACCTGATTGATGAATCAGAAGATCTGGAACCGGGTCCAGAATCCACGAATGATCCAGAAGGTGGAGGTGCAGGAATGGGAACCATATCTGTCGAGGCCAATATGGGGCAATGAGGATCATTTTGCAACCCAACAATTTTGCTTTCTGTATGAGTCTTGGTATTAGGGGAAAAGGGGGAAAAGCGTAAAGGAGTCCCTGAGGCCAATCGTGGACTAGAGCATCTATGGGTATATGACCTGGAAAAGGAAGTAGGGAGAAGTAGCTGGTGCATTTGTTGTTGAGAGGAGTGGCAAATAGATTGCAGCAAGGCTGTCCCCATTTGCGGAAGATAAGATCCGCAACTTCCTGATTCAGAGACCACTCGTGAGGCATGATGATAGCTCTGCTGAGCCTGTCCACTATGACATTGAATTTCTCAGGGATGTGCATTGCTATCAGAAAACGTTGGGAGGAAATCCCCCATTGCCACAGTCTGAGTGCTTCTCGACACAAGGGGTAAGACCTGGTCCCACCCTGTTTGTTGATTTACCACACCACTGACATGTTGTCCATTTGGATTGTAATGGTCCCAGAAGGAAGAGAGTCTTGAAGGGCTTGCAACACTAGGAGCACTGCTCTTATTTCTAGGACATTGATATGCAGATGGTACTCGTGAGGTTGCCAAGTGCCTTGGACTGTCCTGCCTAGATAATGCCCCCCACCCTATCAGGGAGGCATCCGTGGTCACTGTGGCTACTGGAGGGGGTTGTATGAAAGGTCTGCCCTGAATTACTAGTGGGGAGACCATCCACCAAGAAAGGTGCCTTTTGCATGTTTCTGTGATCAGGATCATGTGAGACATGGGTAGCTCCTGGAAAGACCACTGCGTGAAAAGAAGCCACTGAAGGATTCCCATGTGGAAATGCGCTAATGGAACAAGAAGAATGGCAGCTGCCATGGAGCCTAGAGCTTGGAGGACATATCTGACTTGAATCCTTTTGCTCTGCATTAGAATTAACGCTTGTTGATGAATAGTGGAAACTCTCTCCTGTGGTAATCTTGCAAACATTTCTTTTGTTTTTAATTCTGCTCCTATGTATGTGACAGACTAACAGGGCAACAAGGCAGATTTTTCAAAATTTATTGTAATGCCTAGTTGAGTGCATAATGTGATTGTATAATCCTGTGCCTCTAAGAGTTGATGCCTGATGGTAGCAGTCAGGAGCCAGTCGTCTAGATAGGGAAACTCAGGTGAGCCATGACTACTGCCATACACTTGGTGAACACCCTGGGGGCTGAGGTGAGACCAAAGGGCAGAGCCCTGAACTGGTAATGACTGGCCCCTACAGGAAGTGAAGAAATCTCCTGGAGCATCTGTCCATCTTGATATGATAGTACACATCCTGAAGATCTGTCGAGCACATCCAATTGTCCTGACCCAGAAAAGGGAAAATGGACTGCAGTGTCACCATCTGGAACTTCTCTTTTTGTACAGATTTGTTCAATCTGCTGAGATCCAGTATTGGTCTCCAGTCCCCTTTCTTTTTTGGTACTAAAAAAGAATCTTGAGTAAGTTCCGGATCCTAGTTGGTCTGCGGGGACTTCTTGAATGTCTCTTTTTTCTAGCAGTCTTGAAACTTCTGTGACTGCTTGATCCCTTAGATTGGGTGGGACATCTGGGATGGACTTTTTTGATTCTATGGGGGATTGATGGAAGGGAATTTTGTAACTTCCGCATATAATGGATAGTACCCATCTGTCTCTTGTTATATTTTGCCAGGCTTTTGGGTACAGCGAAAGTCTTCCCCGACTGCCTCCAGAGGTGAGCAGTCGGGCAACCCTTCAGGGATGCTGGAAGGGCTTGGCAGAGAAGGTTTCTCTGTCACCCTGGTTTTGTGGTCCCACTCTGCCATGAGGGCAGCATCTGTTATTGTTGTTTCCCCCTCTGCCCCTGGGGGAAAAAATCACCACTTGTGTCAGGCAAGGGTCCCCGGGATTTTTGGAACCACATCTTTCCGCTCTTCTGATCCTTGGGATAAGGTCTGGAAGGGGTGGAAAAATGGACTCCCACAGCAGAGAGAGTCTTGCCTTCCTGCTCACATCTGGTCAATGTGTCTTTCACCTCAGGCCCAAAGAGAAAGGAGCCATCAAAGGGAGTATTGGTGAAGGACGCTCGAAAGGGTTCCGCAAACTGACACAGCCGTATCCAAGCATGTTTCCTAAGAGCCACACCTGTCCCTGTGGCTCTGCTCACTCCATTGGCTGCATAGGAAATCAGCCTCATGGAGGAGTTGACTATGGAATTAAGAGTCGCAAGCTGAGAAGCTAATTTGGCTGGTACTCCCTCAGCTGTAGGATCTTGAAGGGTATCTCCAAGCTCTTTCAGGAGATCCCTTTGAAGATGTGTAAAATGGCATAGATAGTTCAGGGACCCCATTGAAATAGTTGCTGAAGCAAACATTCGCTTTCCATATCTGTCCATCGTCCGAGACTCTTTGTTTGGAGGATGAACAGATGAAGAGGTTTCTGCTAACTCTTTCTTGGTGGCTGCTGCTAACACCACGGCATCAATGGGCACACCTTTGGAGCGAAATTGTTTGCCCTGGGGGGCTGTAATAAATTTGTTTGGTCTCCTCGGAGTAGGTTCCACAGAATATGGAGCTGACCAAGCCTTTTGAGCCACTACAGACATGAGTGGATCAAAAGGGGGAGATACCCAGGAGGTGGAAGGTAAGGGAACCGAATGTGGCCAGGTGTACAGACTCATCCTCGGTAGGGGCTAGGGAAGCCCAGTCCCTCCTCTGTCTAAGCATTTCCAGGATGTCCAAAAAGGAAACATCTTCAGAGGGGGACCTTGGGGACCCTTCCGATTCATCCATGTCTGTATCTAAGGTGGCAGACTCAGGGGAGTCTATGTGCTTCCTCTTGCACTTCTTCTGGGGAGGCTCTTCTAAGTGATCAGGGGAGGCTTGGGAAGAAGAGGGATCACCCAATGTGGTGTCCTGGGGCATAGGTTCCCTACGCTTGGGGTCTGCAGGAGGAGTAGAGGTTGGAACAGACACCATGGGGGAGGAGCTGATGGAGCTGGCAGTAGAGCTATTTCGGGGACAGCACACTCCACAAGACCTTGAAGGCATCCCGACCTCTAGGCAGAGAAAGCTCCGGCTCCGAAGAAACAGGAGTCCTTCTCCACATCGAGGGTGACAGGTCTGAGGCCAAAGCTGGAGCTGAGCTCACCTGCACTGAAGCTCCGAGGGGGAGAACAGGGTCGGACAAGGGTCCGATGCCACCCCGCCTTGGAGCCAACGAGAGACCCCCGGCACCCAGATCCCTCGATAGAAGCTACAAGTGAGGTAATCGGAGCTGACGAAACTGAAGGAGAGGAGATGATGATAAGCGCCGATGGTTCTACTATCTGCAGATCCATGGTCTCCAGCTCCAAGCTAAATATAGTCAGAGGAGGAATGGAAATAGAGGCGGTTGGAACCGATACCTGTTGAGGTGGGCTGGACAGTAATTTTGCCAGTGCCTGTGACTTAAGCAACCTACTTACTACTTTCTCCACATCATGATCCAATAACCTAGAGGATTGAGAGGAGTGGGAAGAATGATGGCTACGTTCACTCTGTAACAATGGTGACTGAGGTGCCGAGTGGGTGAGCTCCAAGGACGGAGACCTCAGTGTCGTATGGCTCTGAGATGACTAAGACAGCAGATGGAGCCGACGGAGGAGATGCATTGTCGATGCCATCTGGCACCGACATACTTGGTTGGTCAAGTAAAGGAGTCAGCTCCGAAGGTGGAGCCGACGGCTTGACAGACTTAGGGGATTTCACTGGCTGAGTACTTTTAGCTGGAGAATCCTGAAGCTTCAATAATCCCCGAAGGATTAATTTGTTTTTGCGCTCCTGCAGGACCCTTGGACTAAAAACGTGACATACAGAACAGGAGTCCTGCAGGTGAACAGCGCCCAAACAATATACACAACTAGTGTGCCCATCCGTCAGAGACATTTTCTGACAGCATGAGTCACACTTTTTGAAGCCAGATACCTTGGTATCTTTAGACATTTTCCTAACAACAACCACAATAACAATAAGAAAATGTTATACTACTAAACTAAGAAACAAACAGTCTTTTTTTTTTTTTTTTACAGTTAAGGAACAGAAAGGAGACCCTCTAATTTAAATGGCTGTCCTAGGGGGGGCAAGGTTGAACTATCTAATTTAAACGAGTTAAGGGGAAACAGAAGGCATGCGAATTATGGAGTGATGGCCAACAAAGCTACAACACGCAAGAAAGTGATAAGGGATAAATTAATAAATCTAGACAAAAACTTGATAAATTTTTAAGAATAAACAACAATTATAACAATAGAAAAACTATACTAAACCTGAGCCAGTAATGAAGCAACCTCGCAGCTGAAGTGGCAAACGGGATCTGGGTAGTTGACGCTGGGCATTCTGGGATAAGGGGTAGCGTCAAGCCAGTAAACAGCTCTCGAGCTATAGAAGATGGCCTCATCGGAGCCGAGGAATGGCTCTGAACCCAAACAGCAAGAACGAAGGCAAGATGGACAACTTAACATCAAGTGTTATACAAGGTTTCATACCGAGGCCACTGCTTTTCAATGTATTTCCCAACAACCTACACTCTGCCAAATATCAAGCATCCCTCATACAATATGTAGACAACTCCACATTAATCTGTTTTGCTCATATCCCAGTTACTCTATAGAACATCACCCACAAATTATCATCAGTTGAAAGCTGGGTAAATAACTCCCAGCTTCTGCTCAGTCTAAAAAAAAAAAAAAAACTGTAGTTCATGCAAGACCAGCCTGGGACACCATCTGGTCCCATTGATGCTGTGTTTTTGGCTTTTGAAAGGGCTGTTTTCATCTGTGCTTCTGTGATTTCCAGGACACTACACTTTTCTGGTATTGTTGTGGGCCCTTTTGAAGGTGAGAGGGAGGTGAAGTTTGCACTGAATCTATCTGCCAGGATGTTGGCAATATCAGTAGGTTCAGTATATTTTGTGCTATTTTGCACTAGCTCAGAGCATATCTGTGAGTTGCCACTTAGATTCTTGACATTGCTAAAGAAGGCTTTGTGGTTATCTTTTGAATCCTTGGATATGTTTCTTTCGAAGTTAGCCTTGGATGATTTTATGGGGGACCTTAATTTCTTACTGATACTGATCAGGGATGTCTTTCCTTCTTGGGATTTAGTTTTTTTTCTGAACTAGTTTCCTCCTTCTGTTGTATAACCTGTTTATGGCAGGGGTCCACCAGACTGATTTCCTTCTCTTAGGGGAGTGAGTCTTGGTCTTGCTAGGGATGGCACTATCCATGCATCCTTGTAGGTGCTCATAGAGTGCAATTGTAAAGGATTCTGCATCTTGGGCAGTGTTATCTTGGTAATATATTAAGCCCAATAGATACGAATTCTGCATCATTCATTGGAGTTCAATCAGCTGTTGGTATGGATGGTGGTGTTGGTGAAGGTGTGCACTTTTGGGTGGAGAGGTGGGGTATTCAGGAGTCCAGGGTCATGGTTGGGCTCCTTGGTTAAAAACCATGAACCCTGGCTGATGCAGGGTGGATTCCAGGGCTCAGTGTGTAAGGCAGAGGCCTGGGACTATTTGGTAAAGGAACTCACTAGTGATATTGGTATCCCATACACAGGTGAGTAATGTCATCACCATTATGAAGAACTGAAAAGGAGAAAGAAGGGAACCTTGGACACTTGGGCCCAAGAGGCAAGAGCAGAGAATACCCCACAAATATGTAAGATATTTTACCTCTGTTTTACCAATATGCAAGCTGAATGTCTGCAAAACTGGTATGCATAATGGTGTGCTTCTCTCCCAAAAGCTACAGCTAAGAGGGCTTACAGTGTTGAATCCCATGCCAGGCACCTGGCCAGGTTGCACCATGAGCATGGTAAGTATGGATTTTGTAAGCTAACTGTAGTGCAATAAGCAAGAAAGACTAAAGTGTTTACTGCAATAAAGTATACACAATAAAACTGTAGTACAATAAATGGCCAAGTAGAACAGTAGTGCAATAAATGGGCAATTAGAGCTGTAGTGCAATAAATGAACAATAATAACTGAAGTTCAATAAACAATACCAATAACAGTAAGCAAAATGGTTTACAGCAGGACTGTGTTGTCATAACCATTGCAGAAGAGCTGCATGCATTGCTCGTCTATGGTAAGGTTGCTGCAGTCAAGTGTAACACTGTAATAACTGTAGAATGTAAAAGTAATGGCCTGCAAACTGTATTGCTTAACCCATAGTACTGTCCAAGGATATCTCCTGTCCAGTATTGATCACATAATGCTCTCTGTTCCTTCTACTTCAGTAACTAAAGGTATATGGGAGAGGCATCCCACTCTATGAGCAGATATTGTGTGTATGCTTCACAGATATTGCAAAGCAATAACAATACAAAATGTTCACCATCATTATTGATACTAAAATAAAGCTGTTTTAATATATGTAGTATGGTTGTATTCCATGAATGTGTGTTCTACTATCAGTGCAGTCAATTAAAACACTGTAGCAGTTCTAGAAAGCAAAAAGAATGTCCTGTAACTTGCATTGCTTAACTCATAGTATGGTTCAAGGTTATCTGCTGCACACTATCAGTAACAAAATGCTCACATTTTCTCTCTCCCCAAGAACAAAAGGTATATCAGATTCCAAGATGGCCACCAGCTAGGAAGCACACTTCTCAGTCAGCTCCTGACAAAAAGTTATAATCTAACCAAGTCTGGGCTCCAGCACCTCTACTAACTCATCAAAAATCAAGAAATACTGTACTATACTGGATACTAAAGCATCTTTTCAGAAGATTTTGTAAAATATACAAAATTTATACACTTATCTGCAAAACCACATGTGCTGACAGGGAAATTTCTGCAAGCATTTCAGGGCTCACTGATAAACTACAGGAAGTTACACAGAAAATAAAAAACTTTGATAAATACAGAAACATGGACTCAATGGAAGCTCAAACATCAAAAAACAGACTTTCACAATTAACTTCACAAGAGAAAGAAGTCTGTACAAAGAGACACAAAACTGCAAAACAGCGAACTGATCCTACAGAAGCAGACTGACAAAATGAAGACAGAACAACCCCTTTTTATGTAAAACTCAAAGCAGCTCTAACACCCTTGCAAGAAGAAATACACTCCTTTTCTACAAAACTAAATGCTTTTGGAAGTACTTTAGATCAAATATTATCTAGACTAGAGAAAAATGAAGAGAAAACTGTAAAAATTTAAACTAAGATAGAACAAGCACTAATGCCACAGGAAAACCATGCCTGAGTTACAACAAAAAATAATAGATTTAGAAGTAAGATCAAGAAGAAATCTTTCAAATACTATTGGATGAAAATGCTGCTGTACAAAACTTTGTAATAATAGAGCATTAAGAAAATCTCAAACTCTTAATGCCCCAAGGCAAGTCTACGTGAGATTACAGAATACAGCTCATGCTAACATGATTTTACAAGCTGGCAAAACTAAAAAACAAATCATTTGGAAAGGCAATACAATAGCAATTGCACAGGACTTACCCCTAACTATCAAGCAACAGAGACCAACTCTAGCACCTTTCTGTGCACACTTAATAAAAAACTAAAGTTCCAAATGAAGTATCCTGCTTCTCTACAATCCCAATACAAGGGGTCTATATATCAAGAAATGGTAAAGAAAAAGCAAATTCAGCTTTCTTAAAAGCATTTAATAAAATCCCTCCAAAATAACCAGTGAAATGTAAGTAACATTTATACTGTTCTTATCAACATTTTTAATGCATTTAAACTGTAAACAACCTTAAATCTGATGAAATACAGGAGTCACTAGTATTTTTATGCATTATTTTGAAGTTTTTGAAGATTTTTTATCTTTATATTGCAAGAAAAAGTCTCCATGGGCTTTCTTTTCTGTTGCAGCATTCTAAAGCCATTTTTCCAGGAAGCCAAGACACATCAGATGTACCGTGACCTTTGACATTGTGCTGCACATGTTAATTATCTCATTCAGTGATATCAGAGCCAGTTCCAGTCTATGGCAGCTAAGAAGTCCCAAAAAGAAGCAAGAACCATGTGAGTGCATTAAGACAGCATATAGCTTGACCAGATTGTTATTCAGGAAGTAAACTGCAGTATTACAAGGCTGAAAATCGAGAGGCATCTACACTTAATGAAAAAGAACAATTCATGGCTCAAAAATCAGACAGGTACTGCAAAACTTCCTTAATTCACTAACTAAGTTTTTTAAAGGCAGTTATTAAAGAAGAATACTTATGTAATTATTGGCAATCTAGATGATGTAAAGGATGAAAGCACGTTTTAAACAAGAACTGAATGAGAAAGCTAAGGTTAAAGTGATCTCTCCAGAATAAGATGGCTTATGAAGAAATGATGAACTACAAACTTGGACTTGGCTGAAAATGAAAGGACTTTAAGCTCATTCAACAGTTTTTTTTTCTCTCATTGGACTAGTATTAGATGGAATACTAGAGAAGGTCAAGTAACAATTTAGTGTACTAGATGCATTTTAATATGAAGCATATAGTGGAGATATATCTTATGTTGATTTTCTATATGCTTATAGGCAGAACCCAAGAAGGGTACTTATAACATATGCTCATAATATATCTGTATAATACACTATGTAGTAACAGAGTCTGTTCTTCTACTAAAACAAGTTCAAATGTCTGAAATATATAGCACTCAAAAGAAGGGTTTGTGATAAAAAGATTATATCTAGCCATATGGTTACATCTATAAGATTATATTTTTTGTATTGAAATATGCATTATAAGCCACAACTTAACCCTACTGCCTAATTGGGTTAATAACATTTCTATTTGTTATCTTATTTAAGTTGCTGGCTGTGTGGTGTTTATCCTAGCAGTGTTGTGATGTTTTTGGAATGCGAAATTGTACTGTAAGATAGTTAAAATTGTATATATGTTTAGTTTTTTCAATTCTAGAATGATGTATATGTTGCTTGTTTACTGGATGAAACTTTCTCTTTCAGAGGATAGTGGTAAGTGGTAAGTGGTCAGGCACTAAGGAAATTCTGAAAGAGAGTTACGTCACCTTTTCCTCTCATGCTATTATTTCTCAGCACACAGTAATCATTACTCACAATGCTTTGACAAATACCCCCCCATAACACACATAGTTAATTCAGGTACAGGATTATTCAAAATAATACTCACATAAGATGATTAACATAGCCTCTTGGAATGTAAATGGCTTACAGGACATTAAGAAGAAAAAGCTAGTTATGCACCTCATATACAAGTCGAAGTCAGATATAACCTTTTTGCAGGAAACTCATATGACTATGGAACAATGGGACAAGGGAACAGAAAAAAACACTAAGTGGATTCAGCAAATAATAGCAACTGGGGGCAGTACCTCATCAAAAGGAACAGCTATAATAATTAAAAAATATTTTATAGGAAACATCATTAAACATAGTTATGATACTAAAGGGAGATGGTGCTATTTCACATGTTTGCTTTCAGCATACAAAAATCCTGTATTACTTTGTAATGTTTATGGTCCTTGTAACTATTAGCTTGATTTCTTAATTGAAATGTATAACTTACTAATAAGCAACCAGATCATCTGATTATAATTAGTGGAGATTGGAATATAACAATTAATCCATTCAAAGACAGATCAAATAAAAATTATACTCAATCTCCACAAGTCACAACATTTTTGTCAGAACTAATTGAAGATTTCAACCTAACAGATCCCTTTGAACTTAACACAGACAGTCTAGGTAGCAGATACACATATTTTCCCCATATCACAAATCCTGGTCTAGAATTGACATATTTCTAATTTCTCAAAGCTTTGCTCATTAGGAAGTACAGTATAACTCAGAACCTAGATCATTATCAGACCATTCAAAAATAAATCTAACAATAACACAAAATGAAACTTGTTTTACTACCCACATTACATCAAACTGGACATTAAACTCGAACCTGTTGAAAATTAAAGAAGTGGAATAAGAGATTATAAACTCTCTTATTCAACTAAATGAAAACTTTGCAAACAGTGATATCCCTTTGGATATTCAATGGGCAGTCTTTAAAGTTACGGCTAGGTGTACCCCCATCGAAAAAGCATCATATTACAAAAAGCAAAGAAGGGAAAATATAAGTAAAATAGAAAGCAAGCTAAGACAATTCGAACTGGAACTACAAAGAAACTACACTCCTACTATTGAGAAACAAAGAGCAAGTCTGCAGAAACAGTTAAATGAAATCATAACGCAACCATATACATTTACAGAACTTAGAATGCTAAACAAATATGTGGAGTGGGCTCAAACCCCTTCGAAAATGTTATCAAGACTTATCAATGTAAAGAACCTCACATGTAAAATATAAGAAATAAAATATAAAGACAAAATTTATAACTCTGATATTGAAATAATAGGGTTTTTGAAGAAATATTTCAAATCAATTACAGTCCACAAGTTCATATTAATGACAACCTATTCCCAACCTTTGTGGATAATTTACAATTTCCTCAGATTAATGACTTTGAATCTAATAATTTCAAAAGTCCACTAACAGAAGAGGAAGTAAATAAGGCTACTGATAAATTAAAACCTGGGAAGGATCCTGGTCCTGATGGGTATGTAGCAGAATTTTAAAAATATTTTAAGCAACAAATAACACCAGTACTTTTAAAATTATACAACTATATAATAAAAGTTGGGATAGCACACCTTTATCTGAACAACTCCAAAACCGTACTTATCACAAAAGCAAATACAGAGCCCACAAATCCGAACTATAGACCCATCTCTCTGATAAATATGGGTATTAAGATATTTTCAACAATTTTAGCACAAAGGATACAGAAAGTAGCCCCAGTTATAATTGCACCTGAACAGCTAGGCTTTATGAGTCAGAGACAAGTAAAAGACAACACATTAACCATCGATGCCCTAACCCACTTATGTGCCAAGGACAAATCCCCTAAATACGCTTTATCAGTAGATGCAACAAAAGCCTTTTACAGTGTCAATCAAAAATTCCTCCTCTTTGTACTTTATCAATTTGGATTCCCAAAAGAATACATAAAAATGACTAAAATGTTATATACTAAAGCAACTACAACTCTTTATATTAATAAGAAAACTTGTAACCCAATACAAATAGTTAAAGGAACCAGACAGGGATGCCCACTCTCACCAAACCTGTTTAATTTTTATATAGAAACATTACTACTGCTAATTACCCAGATAACATACCATCATCTTATTTCAGTATCAAAAACTCAAATAAAATACATAGCTTTTGCAAACTATCTCAATATTTACTTTCAATATCTCAATACTGATTTAAATAAAATCCTGTCATCCACAGATAAGGTTTCCCTAGTATCCAACTATGAAATTAATCCTAAGTCATCAATTATTTATCTGGTTCATAAGGAATTTTACTTTTCTGAGACTAATGTTAAAGTGCAATATACTTTGAAATATTTAGGTATAAATTTTAGCCATACACAATCAGATATGTTCAATAATAATTCAGTAAAAACTTAGTCAAATATAGTCGTTAACATTAATGAATGGGAAAAGCTTAAACTATCTACCTTATCAAAAGCTTCAATTGTAAAAATGAACATATTGCCTAAGATTGTATACCATCTGAATGCCACTTTCATGAAAATTCCAGTTACCTTCTTCAACAAGATAAATGTTTGACTGGCAAAATTCATATGGTACCCAAAAAGTACATGAATTAGCTATAATAAGCTAATACCCTCAAAAGAAAAAGGAGGCTTAAGCCTTCCTGATTTTCAATTGTACTATGAAATTATTAATGCAAGTCGCATCATGCAGATAGGAAATCATGACCCAATAGGTAATGAATGGTATCCATTATGGATTAAATTATTTAATCAGAATATTATAACATATAAAGTTAATCCAAAAACTATTCCCTTCTTAAAATAAGAAACTCTTAAGACAACAAACATTCTCCCAGTCTTAATAAACTATGAAACTTTCAAGAAGCTATTGATATCAACAAATTTAAAGACATGATTATTCTTCTGCAACCAATACATAATAACTCAGATATAAAACTAGCAAACACTATAGTAAACCTAGATAAATAGCCTTTAATACAAAATTATACAGTATGGGATTTTACCAATTAAATAACCTTTCAATGGAAAATATCATGAAACTACTTAAAGCAAGCAATAAATATAAACTGATAATTAAACAAGTCTTATACCTAGTAAGTACTATAACCAAAAATATCAATGTAGTTGAGCAAGATGTCAATTTAGCACAAGTAAAAATGTTGTTGCTGGCTAAAGTTTTGCTTAAAAGTAACAAACAGGCTAATACACTCAAGTGTACCAGCCTTTGATAGCAATTTAGTCGAAAACAAAACATTTACTGTATTTCTTCTGTCTGTGTGCAAAAAAAAAAACAAAAAAACAAAAAAAATACTTCTGCTTTCCTAAACTTTCCTAGTTAGTTGTTCCAGTGATCAGATTTTGCTGATCCCTGGGCTTTTTATTTAGTTCCTGTGTTCCTCCATTTTCTTGTGTGGCCAGAGGTAGTTTCTTTACTCACCAGTGGGAGTGGGGAGTACTGAGCTGCTTGTTTGTCCTCAGAGGAGTGGTTAGAGACAGCAACTAGTAATTCGTTGGCCATTTTGGGTCATTTCCTGTTTTTTCCAGCCCCCTGCTATAAAGCACACTTTGGCGGGCTTTTCTGGCATTAGAGAACTTGGCATAGCTCCTCGTGGTCCCCTACAGAGTTCCTAAGCCAGCAGAGAGCAGAAAAAGCGACTTTCTTGATTATAAGTATCTTTTAAACTTTTCATTTTGCATTTTTCGATCTTTTGCGCTTTTCGACTACTGTTTGTGCCTATATTACTGTTTTATTACCTTATTTTCCTGAATTTTCTGTGCTTAAACTGTTGATTGCACTTATTGGCTAAAGTTTTGCTTAAAAGTAACAAACAGGCTAATACACTCAAGTGTACCAGCCTTTGATAGCAATTTAGTCGAAAACAAAGCATTTACTGTATTTTTTCTGTCTTTGTGCAAAAAAAAAACAAAACAAACAAAAAAATACTTCTGCTTTCCTAAACTTTCCTAGTTAGTTGTTCCAGTGATCAGATTTTGCTGATCCCTGGGCTTTGTATTTGGTTCCTGTGTTCCTCCATTTTCTTGTGTGGCCAGAGGTAGTTTCTTTACTCACCAGTGGGAGTGGGGAGTACTGAGCTGCTTGTTTGTCCTCAGAGGAGTGGTTAAAGACAGCAACTAGTAATTCGTTGGCCATTTTGGGTCATTTCCTGTTTTTTCCAGCCCCCTGCTATAAAGCACACGTTAGCGTGCTTTAGCGCGAAGTTGCCACTGTTGCACACAAGAGCAGTGGCGGTTAAACAAGGTTAAACTATTCGGGCTACCTAAATTCCACTCTTCAATTTTTCCCTTAAAACTAACTTCCTCGAACTTTACTGCTGATCTAACCAGCGTATCCTATAACTAAAAAGTTCATCTCTACTTGATTCCCAAGTAGACTATTCTCTATCTGTAAAGCCTAGCACTTGCTCCTACAGTACTTTCACCTTGATAAAGCACTCGTATTATAGATAGTACTCCACCAGCCTTGAACCCACATCCCCCGGAGTCTTTTGTAAGTTTTTTATCTATTCCTTCTAGCATGTCGAGGGATCAGTTGCTAGTGTCCTCTCCTGCTCAGCTGGTGAACCTGGGAATATTGAGGCAATGTTACAATTGCCTCATGTACACAGACAACCCTCTTCTTCTCCCACAAAACACAAATACATACGAGAGATGCAACTATACAGCCAAACTGGAGGCCGAGCTCTCTCAACATAAGACTGGCAAAACCAGACAGGAGGAGAAGGGTACCACACACACACCACACACCCAGTCTCTCATAGTACTATCAAAACCTCAAATCTTACACATAAACACACAAAGACATACTCGGAGGCTCTGATCAAAAATCTACCAAAACAGCAGAGGCCACCAAAGCAGACACCCAAACAACCACCACCTCAAGACACAACACATGCAACACATAGACCACACAGTCAGTGTGCTAAACAGTCACAGCCCTTAAGGCCAAACACAATGCCAGACACACTCGTCATTGGTGACTCCATAGTCAGACACACTGATGTCCCGCTCACCAGATTGAGTAAGGAAAAGGTCACAGTAAGCTGCCTGTCGGGCACTAGAATCCGCCACATAACGCAAGCACTCAGGTCTCTCAACAGCAGGTACAAGTACGACTCAGTCATTGTCCATGCTGGTGTAAATTACCTGAGATGTACCTCCTTGGACTACATGAAAAGAGACATTGAGGAGCTCTCTGATTATGTAGCCCAGGCAGGTATGACCCTGACCTTGAGCAGTATCCTAAATTCACCAAGAATGATGCCACAATACGAAGATAAGATTATCAGCTTTAATAATTGGCTTAAACTCTGGTGTCATTCAAAGGGGATCCAATGTCTGTCTGCCTGGGATGACATGCTGGACAAGCCACGCTGCTTCGCAAGGGACGGCTTGCACCTGTCACCCCTGGGCTTCCGGATATTGGCAAAGGCTTTTGCCACCCCTATAGTGCCTTTTTTAGGCAAGGCTCAAATTCTAAACCTACCACCCTAGAACACAAAAAAGGAAAAAAAACTAAGGGTAATGCTGCTCAATGCCAGACGTCTCAACCTCAAGATGCACGCACTCGAGGCCCTTCTCAGTATGGAGAACATCGATGTCTGTGCTGTGACTGAAACCTGGTTCAAGGCTCCTGAGAGCACCCCAGCACTATCAGGTTTTACCTCATACCATGCGTTCCGGCCCCAAAATCCGGACAACACCAAGAAAGGAGGGGGGGTGTCCATATTCATCAAGGACACCCATACCTCAAGGTTGGTGGCAACGCAGGATGCATCGGAGACCATCCAGGTGCAATTAACCATAGGCAAAACTGCTCTGCAATTTGTAGCATGTTACAGGCCACCCTCTCAAACTCAGGAAACTCACATAGCCTTCCTGAAAACACTGGAGGGGATAAATGTATCTCCAGACACCATCATACTAGGTGACTTCAACTACCCTAATATAGACTGGGATCACTACTCAAGCCCAAACACTCTAGCCCAAAGATTCCTGGAGTTCATAAACTCAAATGCCATGGAACAACTAGTCACCATCCTCACAAGAGGTGAAAACATACTTGACCTCATCATCACGAACATGGGATCACAATGTTCAACACCAGAAGTATACCCCTCACTGGTGAGATCAGATCATAAACTAATCTCAGTGGAGGTCCTCATCCCGCCCCCACCTGAGATAAAAAAGACCACAGTGAAGAACTTCTCAAAAGCCGACTTCACACTTCTAAAGACTAGTGTGGTCTCCTTTAAGGCCCCCGAGCCGGTGGTAAACATTACCCAAGCTGCTGAATCACTTACAAACGCCCTCTACCAGCACCTACAGGATTGAATGGATCAGGCAATCCCAAACAAAACAAAGACTCTTTGTACCAAAGGCAAGCGTCCAGTCTGGTGGACCCCAGCCATAAACAAGCTCTACAACAAAAGGAGGAAGCTACTACAAGATAGAGCAAAATCCTTAAAAGGTAAGACACCTTTGATCACTATAAGTAAAAAACTAAGAGCTCTCATAAAAGCATCCAAGGCAAATTTTGAGAGAAAAATCGCTAAGGACTCAAAAGACAATCATAAGGCCTTCTTCAGCTATGTTAGAAACCTGGGAGGAAACTCCCAGATATGCTCAGAATTAGTTCAAAATGATGTGAAAATTACTGAACCTACAGACATTGCCAATATACTGGCTGACAGGTTCAGTGCAAACTTCTCCCCTCCCCAAAGGAGAGATATCTATACCAGAGGATTGTAGCCCCCCAAACATCTCTAACGCCCAGGTGAGAACTGCTCTCTCTAAGGCGAAAAACACAGCATCCATGGGACCGGATGGTGTCCCCGGCTGTGTGCTCCACTAACTCAACGAGGAATTAAACCCGCAGTTAGGACAGTTGTTTAATCTTGGCCTCACCTCAGGATATGTACCCAAGGAGTGGCGCACTGCAACTGTGGTCCCACTTCACAAAGGCGGTGCCTCCACCGACCCTGGAAATTACCGTCCCATCAGCTTGACAAGCCTGATCTGCAAAGCCATGGAGAGGATCATAATGGAACTCATAAATAAAGACATAGGGAACTTGCAGACTTTGGATCCAACCCAGTTTGGCTTTGTCAAAGGCAGATCATGCCTTTTAAACTTGGTCGACTTTTTCGAAACAGTCACCAAGGCCATTGATGAGGGAAAGGCAGTCCATACAGCCTATCTCGACCTGGCAAAGGCTTTTGACACAATACCCCACTCAGGTATCGTCAAAAAACTCATCAGCTTAAATGTAAACCCATACATCACAAGATGGGTTGCAAACTGGCTAAGTGACAGAACCCACAGGGTAAGAGTTGCTGGCGCCATGTCAGACTCAAAGCCTGTCACAAGTGGGGTCCCACAGGGCTCAGTCCTAGGCCCACTCTTGTTTGGCATCTACTTTTCTGAAGTACAAGCAAACACAGGAGGGTTATGGCTGACAAAGTTTGCAGATGACTGCAAACTGGGCGCCATAGTCGAAAACACATCTGACACAGATATCCTTCAGAAGGGTCTCACAGAAACAGATAACTGGTGCCAGAGCCATGGCCTAAAGTTAAACACCAAGAAATGCATAGTCATACCCTTCGGGAAAAACAAGGTTACCCCTAGCTACCATATAGGTGGCAATCCACTGAGCACAGAAGAAGTTATCAGAGATCTTGGGACTCAGGTTGACAGTAACCTATCGTTTGACACCCACGTTGCTAAAGTAGTTAGGAAGACCTTCTACATTGCCCACCTGATCATGAAGGGATTCACATCTAGATCAAGGGAGGTCATCGTCCCCCTGTACTCATCACTCATCAGACCAATGATTGAGTACAATGCTCCATTCGGAATGTATCTGACCCGACACCTGCAGCAGCTGGAAAGGCCCCAAAAGTTCCTCACCAAAAGGATAAAGGGTCTCAAAAATATGTCTTATGCTGCCCGACTGAAAGAACTTCAGCTGTATTCAGCCTGCTCAGAGGTGACCTGTGCCTGACATACAAGGCCATGTCAAACCCAGATTTGATGAACATGCTTCACCTCAAAAAATCTAGATCCCTCAGAACTACAAGGGTGGGAGACTTAAACCTTGACACGGTCATTAATAGGACATGCTGGAGGGACAGATTCATCACCCAAAGACTCCCTATGCTGTGGAACAAAATCCCGGTACATGTGAGGCAGAGCACCTCGCTGGCCATGTTCAAGAGAAATCTTGACCAAAGAGATCGCAGATATACCCCAGGGATTACCTCAGTGTCTCTGCTTGACAGAGGCACAGCAAAACAATGGGCATAGTTTTCTTCAAACTAAAGGGGTGGCGAAAGCCACAAAAACTCTGGGCTAAGCTTATAAATGCCCTTGGGCAGATAGCCTAGTATGAACCTATGAACCTATGAACCTATGAACCTAAGTTCTAACATTGCTTTTAAGTAAAAAGAAAATGATGTCAAATACATATAAATTAATAGCAAATATTAAATATCAAAGTACAATTCTTTTTTCAAAATTTTGGGAAAGAAAAGATAACACCAGAACAGAAAATCAAAAGGAATTAGCTATTAGAAATACTATGAAACTGATATCATATAAAAAGTTAATGCCTACCATACACCTGTTCACCTTAACAAATTCAACCCATCCAATTCACCCTATTACTCCTTTTGTCCTAATAAAGAGGCAGATATCCTTCACATTTTTAGAGCTGCAAAACAGTTTATAAACTATTGTGCTTACTAAGATTCCTTTTAGAGAAATCAGGCTATTCAAAATTCACGTTGTCATGGGAGACAGCTATACTGCATATATTCAAATGCAATAAAAATAATTTCTCTAAACACATTATAATAACACTATGCACCCTATTAAAGCTTACATAGCAAAAAACTGGATAGACAGATCAATACTAACCTGGTCAGAATATAAAAGCATGGCAAAAAAAACATACATTGGCCAAGAAGCTGTATACAAAAAGTCAGAAGAGCCAAACCTACTATCAGGGGTACTGCAAAACATTAATTGATATTCTGTCATAAACAGTAAGTTAAATGCTAATTATATAAGGATAGTAAACACATCACTTAGTTGAGATTAGTAACCACAATAATTAAGGTGACATATTTGTATATATGTATATAAGGTTGTGGCACCCATGCCCTGGCCCAGTAATCAAGGAGCCTCAATCCTCACCACTAACACCAGAGAGAGCATCTCATATATGAGGAAAGGATAATAAATACACACAGTAAAGTGCAATTTCCCTTAAGAGCACATAGAGATCATAGTCAGTCCAGAGCTGGTCGCTCCCTTGCTCTCCAGGTCCCCAATAAGTCTCCCCACTCGCACAGCTATAGGGCCCAGATCTCAGCTTAGTGGGCAAGCTAAATCCTCTAGCACCCTCTCTATCCAACCAGTGCTTTGTGTCCCTGCCCAAGTAGCTGACACACACATATACATGTACTTTGAGAATAGTTTATACAACCAGACAGACACTCATAGGGAAGGCTGGCACAGGTTCTCCAGCTGTACCCCTTTTTCCCACACTATATGTTAGTACCAGCTGCCACCACCAACTAGTATTTATCAGCTACTCAAAGGCCCTTATGAAAGAGTGTCCCGTTATTACTGTGCAATATTATTATCCAATTGGTAGTATAGCCCAGGGCTAAAGCTATTAGAGTGGCTTTGTACAATTTTACCAAAGGCATGCAAGTACTCTTAAGAGTTTAAATTATCTCTACACAAAACAGCCACAGTTGAAAGGTTTTAAAATATTTAATAATACATAAAAGCACAAGATAATACTTCTTACTACACAGTGCTAGTGAAGAGTTCACAGATCACACAGAAATACTTAAAATAATTCAGTAGTACAGCTCTGACATCACAGAAAACACTTAGTTAATTTCTAGTTCCTAGCTATTTCTAAAAGAAAACACAAGTCTAAGATAACTTACATATGAGGAAGAGAGTTTTGTGAGTTGGATGATCAATACAAAAATGCTTAATGCCTTCTGATTGTCTCTGTTTAAATTGTTATTGCAGTCCTGTTTCCAATTACATAATTTTTTACACTTTCCTAGTGTTCCCAGGCTAACAGAAACTGTGTTTATATTCTTTTACACCTAGGCATAAACCAGAGCAATAAAGGACATTCCACATGTAAATTCTGGTCATTAACTTTAGCCTTAAAACAATAGACAGGAAGCCTTCATCTAGCCCGGCAGGAGCCAAATTGTAAACAGCAAAAACAGTCATGAAATAATTTCAATTTCAAAGGACAGACAAGAAAAGCTTGACTTAGCTTTCTTTACAGCAAGGGCAATGTTGCTACATTGTTTTGAGTTCAACATTTCACAGCATATTCTTTCAATTAAGAAAACAAACCTGTAATTCAACATTCATATTTACAAATGACAGAATTATGTATAAAATACTATTTGGCTAGGCAGGCAGCATTCACATTTCTACCAGTCTTCACAAAGGTATAGTAGATTAAATTGTTATCATTCTATAGGTTGATGTTATACCTCTAGCATATTTCACAGTTGTAAAATAATGTACAATAGAACTGCTATATGATAAAAGATCTTGGACTAAATCATAATAGAAACATATCCTCGTAGTAACACAAAATTGTAATTCTACTTAATTTGAATGTTAAGTGTACAATAACTATTATTACTTGCTTATACTATGCATTCTGTAACATCAACTTTACCACGTTAATGTCTTGTTTATTGTCTTCTGCATATTTTGTGAAAAAATAATTAATAAAAAGAAATTTGACGAAAAAGGAACAAAAGGTGTATGAGTAAGTTAGCCCATGTTATGAGTAGATATTGTATTTAGATTTCACAGAGTTTTAAAATCAATAAGAGTAATGTGTTCACCAGCATTGTTGATTCATAAATAAATCTGTTTACTTCCAGTATGGCTGTATTCCTTGCATGTCTGTACTAAGTTGTTGCAGTGAATTATTACAATATTTACAGATGTCCCCTGCAGTCATAGCTATTGGGTTCTATTCCATGCCTGGCAACTAAGACATAATAGCTGTCTAGTTTGTGAACTGTACACAAACATGCCTCTCAAGTGTCACAGTATATCGTACTGTAATTAATATTGCATAATCCATCTGTCACAGGATTACCACAAAAATGATTACCTAGAATGCAAAGTATTACCAAATCTGCTTACAGAACACCTTGGTAGTTATATTAGTCCGCATGATGTGCAATTGTTCTGTCTAGTTGTGTACCTGCATTTGTTATTGTTTGGCCCATACTGTCCCATGAAACAGCTTGGGAGGCATGTACGTGCTACATCATCTATAGAAGACTTGTAGTCACTGTACACAACACACCCGTAGAGTTAAGATTACCACTGTTTTCAGGGATATAATCTGCAATATCACTAATGGATTGCTTTTCTCTCTCCCCCCACCCCTTATAGGAACGTATTTAATATTGTTATGTATTATTATGACTTTCTATTAATATACATTATTAAAATAAATAACTATTTTGTGGGAAATCTAGTTTATTATTGTTTATTGTCATTAGGCTTTCATATTGACATATCTATTTAAATTAACTGTTTTGTTGGTCTTATGCAGTTTATTATTGTTATGTGTTATCAGGCTTTCATATTAACATGTCTTGTTAAATTAACAGTGTAGCTGCCCTTAGGCTTTAACTGTTACTGGCATGCTATTAACATACTAACTGTTCTGTTATTTCATGTTGTGTCATACATAATATACATTGCTTTGCATTTGGGTTAATTAATATTTTTCTTGCTGTTAGTACTAACAATGATTTGTTCATAAGTAACCTCAGCTTATGGCTATACCTTAATTACAACAGCACATCAAGGTAGGCCATTTCCGGCTGATCCCTCTACCTTGCCTCAACTGGCCATAGCACTGGGTTCCAGCAGGTCTGGGACCCAGACCAGTAGAGCTCCCTCTGCTACCCCTGCACTACCTGAGGCATTGAGTAGTACCACCCCATGAGAAGGGATGGGCCCTCCTATGGCAATGGTGGTGAAGGGGGAGTTGTCACCCAGGCTGAACTGCCAGTCTTGGTGCACAGGATAGTCCACCATGGCTGTGATCACTGCCTGCACCAGACATGCTGGCCAACCTGGTGGGGCACCCTCACCCCAGTACCCAGCCTCTAGCACTGCCATCCCTGAGGCAGTGAAGGTGCAGTGCTGACAGTCCAATGGGTGGGGATGTGAGCATCACTGCTCTCATCTGGAGGCACATGGGACTTGAATTCCACAACACTCTCTCTATCCAAGGTGTTCAACCCCCTCATGAGTAACACACTGACCCTGTCTGCTGCATCCTCTCCTACCCAACTTACCTCTTCTACACATACCTATGTCCCTTCCCCAACATTACACTCTCACCTTAAAAAAAAAATGGACACTTGTCCCCAAAAAATATTGTCCCATACATAGCTCTCCATTTTGCACACGTGTCCACTGGACACATGTAATTTGGTCCAATTGGGTTGACAATGCAGTTATGTTGTCCTCATGCCTCTCTCTGGGGTTTGGGGGTCCGAATTCATCTACAAATTCTGTCAAGGTACACAGTTGTTGCTGTACAAGAAATGGATAGCTATGGCTCTTTCCTGCACATCCCTCCCTGCCTTTCACTATGCTTTCCCCCTGCTTGGCCTCATTTCACAACTTTCCTATCTCCCCGTTTTTCTTTTCTTCATATTTTTTAGTGTGGCTTCACTAAGCTCAGCTAAATAGAACTATATGACTATGTGTTTATAACATTGTAAGACACATGTACAAAATAAACACCTCTGCCATGTTTCGAACTCGAGCCCATCACACTTGCAGCACACTGCATTAATCCGCCACACCATGCAACTCTTACTAAAAACAGGTGGTTTAAACAAAACATAGTAATTTTCAATTACAGTCATTAGGTGTGTTTCAGCAGAGCTGCATGCTGTAGTGCACCGCATCGCACAAACTGGAATAGAAAGTAATGAAAACTTGGGAGTGTACCTTGGATTCTGGTGCAATAGTACACAACTAGACAAAGACATGATAATGGATGTAACTGAGGCCTGTGATCACAGATAAATGTGCCCTTTTATCAGCAACATGTAGAAAGTCACCTGCTAAGGCATTAATGGCAAAATACATGTTCAACTGGGACTATGGAGCAGAAAAACATTCATATAAAGCCATGCACATACTGATGGATATAGAAGATGTCACAGCCTGTATGTGTGCACATATATCTTGCAAATACACCTGCTATGGCATTGACTCAGCAGATCAGTCTGTTAAATGCCTTGCATACAGTACATCTTGCCACATGCAGTCTCACCTTAAAACAATGGGCACCTGTCCCCAAAAAAAAATTGTCCCATACATTTCATACACGTGTACATTCAAATTCAGTGTTGTGTTGCATTTCAATTACATTATTGTGAAGACAGCAATTAATGAATGGCTCATGCACTCTTTATCCACACAAGGCATTGCAAATTAAATAACTGATTTTCAGTGCTGGAATTCAGAGGCCTGCAGGTAGGGACACACTTCATATATCTGTATAGCATTACTATATGTTGCCTAGTACTCTGTTATTGACACAGTTGTCTAACATATTTACCTTAAATACATGCCTGAATTGGGTGTAAAGGGTACCCTCATCCTTGCTCTGCCTCTACAACAATGCTGACACAGCTGACACAGATACAGCTACAGCTTGTTGTCCTCCAAAGTGTTCATACTCTCCGGCTATATCTATTACCTGGAGCAGCAGCTGCAGCCTGTGGTACACACAGCTCTATGTAAAGGTTTCTGCTACAGACCTACCCTCTGCGATGATGTAGTCTCCTAACCCCAGTAATATTCATCTCAATAGCTAAGAAAGGGGCCTTGGTCTACATGAAGATCTTATATATTGCACAGTGGTTGCATGTCATTGGCTAATGATAGTACAATTCAGCTGTTTTGGCAGCAATTAGCACATCAGAGCCACATACTGGTTTAGAGGCAATTACCTGCTAATGAGAAGCATGTTAAAAATGCAAGCAGCTGGCTTGGGGAAACATTCTGTATGAGACTTTCCTCACACAGCGCATGCCTTTGCAAAACATTACTAGTAGCACATTTCAAAAAAGGAGTAGTGCACTCCACCAAGTATGTAAATGTTTTTTGTATATAACAGGCTGCAGATGGGAGGATAGAGGTATGGGGAATAAGGATTATAGCAGTAAGCTTGTCTTATACCTGTGTTAATGACATGTCATTGATATCCTGCTGTCGTACACCTACAGGGGACATACAATACTTCAAGGTTGCATTGTCTTTTGTCATTGTCGAACACTGGTGTTGTTGAACTGTCCCTTTATAGAGGTTGTTATAGTGCACTGCTATTTGTCAGGCACTGGTCTTATGACATATTGGGTGGTTGGCCTTAGGGGGCACACCACAGTAGACTGGAATGTTGGGTGTATGATCATACAGCAGAATCTCTCATGGCCCACAGGGAAATACGTCAGTATTGATACTATCTCTGCTGCATCCAGACACGTAGTATGACATGTGTGAGCAAGTACTGGATAGTACTGGGTGTATGATCATACAGCAGAATCTCTCATGGCCTACAGGGAAATATGTCAGTATTGATACTATCTCGGCTGTATCCATACACGTAGTATGACATGTGTGAGCAGGTACTGGATAGTGCCGGCCATTTTGTCCTTGCTGTATCTGTACATAGTGGACGTCCACCTATCTGATCCTGAAATGTGTTCCCATTCTATTGTCTTTCAGGAATAATGTACCGTATACACCATGCACCCTTCTCAGATATAAAGAATGAAATAATACTTGAAGGACTAAGGCAGCATCATCACATCCTGATGTCCAGGTGGAGGCATAACAGAGAACAGTGGGCTGCATTGTGGCCAGACCTTGTCTGGGATGTGAATGCCAATGGCCACCAGGACAGGACATATGAGCAGGTTTGATACCAGGTGACAGACATGGGCAGCTGATGTAGCCAGGGATCATGCTGTCACCTGTGGAGGGCCTGCAGCAGATAAACCACTCTAGGCCACTGAGGAATTCCAGGCAATCCTAGGAAAACACGACTTCTCCCAGGCATCCACCACATCATACATTGTGGAGATTGGTGCCACAGTGTCCACAGCAGAGGAACATGCAGATAAGCTTACTGTGATCACCACTGTAATACTGTAGTAGTCCTTGTGTCAGGCTATCAATACTTTTACATGAGTGCCACATCTATCTGCTTTGGCGGGGGGTGGGGTGTTAAGCTCAGTTCTACACTCATACACAGAATATCACCAATACATCAAGTAACACAGTAGCTGGGGCGTGGCCAAGGATGAACACAGGATAGCAGCAGATTTCTTCAGCTCCACCAATTTCATTACATTGACAGGAATTAATTACTTAAAAAATTAATTCTTGAAGTAATTTTCTTTCTAAATATGTTTGTTTTATATAGTTCTTGAACTATATCTAAAAAAGAAAGGAAATCTTAATAATATTCCTGTCAGAAATCACTTTGGGCATTTTCCTGTCAGTTTATCAGTCTGAAATGAGTTACAGTAAGACAAATTCTCAAGACTCCAGCATCAAGAAAGAACTTCAGTCTCTGATAATTATAGTCCAGCAACTTACTGCTAAGATGGATAAAATGGATACTAAAATAGACACTTTCATAGAAAAAACTACAAAACAAATAGACTTGTTACATATGGACCTGCAACAACAGAAGATCCAGATGACAGGCATAGAAGAAGCTGTGAATGACATGGAAAATAGAATACAAGAAGAGGAAATCAACATTGCGTTTCTGCTGAAACAAAATACACATTTACAAACAAAGCTGGATGACCTGGAAAATAGATCTAGGCAATAACATTAGGATTTTTGGACTGCCAGAAAATATTGAAGGTAACAATATTACTTCTTTTTAACAACATGGCTCCCTAAAACTTTAGATTTACCAGAAGCATTCTCTTTTGGTATCGAAAGAGCACATAGATCTATAGCTAATACTAACTCTAACAAAAACTATCCTAGATCAGTTATAATTAGATTTCTATCATCTTTTGATAAAGAGATGGTTCTTAAATCTGCTTGGGCTAAAGCTCCTGTTAAGATTAATGAAACAACTGTGCGTTTTGACAATGACTATTCTTCCATGGTATTAGCTAAAAGAAAAGTTTTTCTGCCACTAATAAGGGAGCTTAAAAAAGCACAGTTTAAAACATACCTTCTGTTTCCTGCCAAGCTTAAAATCTTCCTTCCTGATGGTCCTAAAATTTTCGATGACTTAGACTCTGCTTTACTGTTTATCAAAAAAATAAGATTTTGGAAAAATAGAAGAAATGGAATGGGCTAGTACTTCGTTAAAGAGACTGGCAACTGAAACTTCATGGAAGACTTCAGAGAAGAAGAAGAGACTAAAAAACAAATGATTTGTACTATGTTTTTTTTCTCATCATTTTATTTTATTATTAATCTTTTAAATATAGTTCCTGCATTTCCAAGAAGCAACAAATATTTTGAAAAAGATTTAATCAAAGTTATTCTCTGTGTGCAAAGAAATGTTTTGTTTCATAGCTAGTCAAAATATCTGGAGATTTAATGACAAGCTGTGATTTAACTTGTTTCTCTTTCTGAAGAGGAAAAATAAGGTCAGTAATTTGATACATTTTTTTCCTTTAAAAGTTTATATGTTCTTCAAATGCTATTCCTAATTATACTTTCTTGATTACACTGCTTATGCTTGTTTGTAAATAATCTGTCATGCTTTAACCAATAATAATTAGAACTAAATAATAGTAAATAATATGTTTTATTTTTAACTCTATTAATATAAACAGTAAGTAACATTCTATTGTATATACTTCTTATAACTTTCTCTTACATTTTTTTTATTTCTGCCTTACACCCTTTTACTTTCTACTCTCTTTTCTTTTCTTTATTAATATATAGAAATGCTTTTGATCATATAGACACAGTAAATAATAAGATTTGCATAGGAGTTGAGTTGGGACAAAAATGTTGAGTTTTGTTACTTATTATTAATTTTGGGCTTGATTTCACTTACATAGAGTCTGTAATAACCCTTAGAATGCATTGTGAAGGTTTTGTCATGTTTAGATGCATTTACACTGCTAAATGAATGTTTGTCACTAGTTTTAATAAGTTTCCCTTAAAATGTTAAGAGAGACAATCTGGGATGTGGGCTGTCTCATGCACAGTGTCCATGAGCTACTTCAAAAGCTTCAACTCTCAGAATTCTCACAGAGAAGCTGAAAGCAGCTAGTCTCACCTTTGACCTAGATATCACACTGACACATCACAGATACAGGAATGACACTACCTAATTATACTTTCTTGATTACACTGCTTATGCTTGTTTGTAAATAATCTGTCATGCTTTAACTAATAATAATTAGAACTAAATAATAGTAAATAATATGTTTTATTTTTAACTCTCTTAATATAAACAGTAAGTAATATTCTATTGTATACACTTCTTATAGCTTTCTCTTACATTTTTTTTATTTCTGCCTTACACCCTTTTACTTTCTACTCTCTTTTTCTTTTCTTTATTAATATATAGAAATACTTTTGATCATATAGACACAGTAAATAATAAGATTCGCATAGGAGTTGAGTTGGGACAAAAATGTTGAGTTTTGTTACTTATTAATAATTTCAGGCTTGATTTCACTTACATAGAGTCTGTAATAACCTGTAGAATGCATTGTGAAGGTTTTGTCATGTTTAGATGCATTTACACTGCTAAATGAATGTTTGTCACTAGTTTTTAATAAGTTTCCCGCCAAAATGTTAAGAGAGACAATCTGGGATGTGGGCTGTCTCATGCACAGTGTCCATGAGCCACTTTAAAAGCTTCAACTCTCAGAATCCTCACAGAGAAGCTGAAAGCAGCTAGTCTCACCTTTGACCTAGATATCACACTGACACATCACAGATACAGGAATAGCAGATTAATAATATGTGTTAAAAACCTATGTCCCAAACATATACATTACTATAACTCATTTAATTCATCTGATTGACAAGCATAAATAATTTTATAACTCTATACTGGAAGAAATTGTCATGTGATATATTTTAAAGCAGTAGTATAGCATGTTTGTAAAATCTAGTTACTAAAATGTGTATGCTGTGCATTATTTTGTATAATGCAGACACATTTATTGTAGGTACAGCAATGTAACATGGTGCTCAGTAAAGATACAACTCAGTGAGATCAGATATATATATATATATATATGTATGTGTGTGTGTGTGTGTGTATGTGTGTGTGTGTATGTGTGTGTGTGTGTTTGTGTGTATGTGTGTGTGTGTGTGTGTGTGTGTGTATGTGTGTGTATGTGTGTGTGTGTGTGTGTGTGTGTGTGTGTGTGTGTGTGTGTGTGTGTGTGTGTGTATGTGTGTGTGTGTATGCATGTGTATATATATATACATATATATATATATATATATATATATATATATATATATATATATATGTATATGTGTATATGTGTGTGTATGTGTGTATGTATGTATATATATATATAATATAGATGCATCCTAATATATGTAATGTCTGAATCATATTAGCCAAAGTTTTTGATTTAAATGAATGTTAGAACTTATTTTTCTCTCCTCTTGATTTCTAACATCAAGATTATTTGAATGCTATTTGCATACAAGTGTTTTATATTACATGGATGTATATAGTAGTATGAACAGTTTTTAAAAAAAAAAAAAAGGTTTATTTTAGTTTATATGATGCTGTTTTACCAAATGTGTAGTCTTGTCTTGCTGGATAATTGAATTGAAAACTGTTAACTTCAGTTAAATATAACTAGTATTAAATTGATAAGGTGGTAGCTGACGTACTGCTGCTTAGGGTAGGGGGTTAACTTGAGTGGTAAATACTACTCTAACTTGGAGTTTACAACTCCAGGCTGGATGCAAGGTTTAATCCTTACATTATTTTCACTTGTTCATTGTTATTTGTATATAGTTTTGACATCCACAATATATTTTGTACATTCATTGTCACTACAAACAAAATTGAATCCTATACGAAATCCCATAAGAGATTCAATAAATACAGCTATATTTAATGGTACACCTAAAGGAGGAGATGTAACATTACTTATCTTGTTATTTGTTATTTTGATCATAAGATTCTTAAGTTTTAAAAATGCCAAATGACATCTTTAAAAGGAATTTCTTTAAACATTAATGGATTGAATAATCCATGTAAAAGGGCAAGCCTAATAAGATACATTAATTTACATAAGGCCAACTTAGTCTTCCTACAAGAAACCCATCTCTTGAAAAAGATATTGATAAACTAGCCACAAACAAATATACAGTATTGGTTAGTTCAGAGCACACTCAGAAAAAAGAGGAGTGGCTATTTTATGGAATAAAAGTATGCCCATTCCTAAAACCATTAAGTCTTATCAGGATGACAAAGGAATGTTTTGTATGGTTACAATACAAATTAATGGGAAGACTTACACTTTAATTAATGTATATTGGATACCTGGAATTGGTATTAATACAGTGAAACATCATCTTGATAAGATCATATCATTCTCTATAGGAGATATTATTTTAGCTGGTGACTTTAATTGTATACTACATGAAAGTGATACTACCACTATAGGAAAGAGAAGAATTACATCTAATGCAAAACATTTAAAGGATTTTGCTAATTCTTATCATTTGAATGATATTAATAATCAGATAGATTCAAAATCATTACCATACACCTTTTTTCTAACAGATACAAAACTTATTCAAAAATAGATAGGGTCTTTATTTCTAACCAGATGGTAACAGATTTAATTAATTCCAAAATCATTTCATGTCCTATATCTGATCATAATTCAATTGTTTTGAATTCATGATAAAAATACTCATAATGTTCAGATCAAAAGGATACCAGCATACTTAACTCAACTAAAAGACTATAAAGAATATATACTTTCAGAAGTAAAACATTTTTAGACATAAATAACACTCCTGAAGTCTCCATTGTTTATGTTTGGGATGCCTTAAAATCATATCTATATGGACAAAGTATCAGATGGTATAATAATAAAAGGAAATCTTGGGATAAGGAATTGTTAGATATTCAAAGTAAATTAGACTCTTATAAACATAATAATAAAGAAAATATTATGGACAAGAAAGTTATTGAAGAAATAAACAAACTAAATGAGAAATACAAAGAAATTTTAACTCATAAAGTTAAAATAACTTTAGAGAAATACAAGTTTTTGTCTTATTCAATAAGCCCCAAATACTTACATAGACTTAAAATAAAACAAAAAGGTTGAATAAACAAAACCATATCAAAGAAATCTTTTCTCTAAGGAAAAAGAAGAATGTTTCTAGTATACCAGAAATTAGAAATCACTTTCACAAAATTAACCATAATAATATTAACATGGAACCTAAAGATAAAATAAAGGAGTTTATAACCACAAATATGAATAAAAAGCTTAATAAACAACAGATTAAGCTATTGGACAAGAGTATTTCATATACAGAAGTTATTACACAAATAAATAAGCTTAAAACAAACAAAGCACCGGGTAATGATGGTATTATACCAGAGATATATAAAATCATTTCTAAAAATACATATTCATTAATACATAAGGTTTTTATTTTGGCCCAAACTGAGTTAATAACCCCCCCATCTTGGTAATATACATTTATTTCGCCAATTTTAAAACCTAATAAAGATCCAACTAGATGTTCTTCATATCGGCCCATCTCATTACTTAATGTTGATTATAAAATGTTTATGAATATCTTTGCTGATAGATTGAAGACAATCATTCCCGGCATTATAGATATAGATCAGACAGGCTTCATTGTAAATAGAAATACTTTTGATAATATAAGAAGAACTTTAACATTAATAGATTTTGCAAATAGGAAAAGAAAGATTTAACACTTATTAGTCTTGATATAAGTTCAGCATTTGATTCAGTAAGTTGGGACTATCTGTTTACCTTAATGAAGTGCACAAACTTCTCGGATGCATTTGTAAATCTAATTGAACATTTATACAAAGGAACGTTGGCTTATATTAAGGTAGGAACATATGTTTCACAAAAATACCCATTCTTAAAGGTACAAAACAAGGATGTCCACTTTCTCCACTATTATTCACTTTAGTAATGGAGCCTTGGGCTAATTTGATCAGAAACAGTACTGACATAGAGGGTTTTGAAATAGATGAAAATACAACATCCAAAATTCAACTTTTGCAGATGATGTTCTAATTACATCAGCAGGATCTAATTCTTCTATACAGTCTCTATTTGATAACATGATGAATTTTAAAAGTATTTCTGGTTTAATATTCAATGAAGAAAAACTAAAATACTACCTATATATACACGAAAAAATATTCTCATTAGTGATTTTACTAAATATGTACCCAATTCAGGTCAGATAACTTATTTAGGTATAATACTATCTAAAGATATTAAATCTATTATATATAATAATTATAATACCTGTTTTCTTAATATACAAAATCTTTTAATACCTGGAATAATATGTTTTTACTATGGAGGAGAGACTTACAATTATTAAAATGATAATATTCCCCAAGATTTTATACTTAATACAATCAATAATACTTCCACCTACAAAAATAATTATCAAGAAACTGAACACACTAATGTTAAATTTCTTATGGGCACCTAATAGACCTAGGATTGCATTAAAGAAACATACTAATAGCTGGTCTCAAGGGGTATTTCTTTTCCAGACTTTAATTTATATACTATCTCTTCTATTGTAAAAGTTACTACTTTATTAATAGATCAGTCATATGTCACAAAATGGAAAGATTATTGGGAGCTAATTAGTATACACTTCATGAAAATCTCCTTAACACATAAAAATATGATTGTAAATAACTCCATGTTATGGTTACTAAAGGAATTTTGTACTTCACCTATTACACCTAAACATATGGTTTGTTACCCATTACATATTATTATTAGTTATCGTAACTTTATATTCATGCACCCTAAGTATAGGGAATGGAATTTTATTGTATTTCCTATAATGTATACTCAGGGTATGCTTTTGTCATCTACTTCTGAAGAAACTCATTTAGCTATAGATAATGATCTAAAGTACTGGTATCAGTTGATATCTGATAATAAAGTTAAAAATCTAGATTTCTTAAAACAAGAATTTGATCTAAGAGAAACTTGCTGGTTAGAGGTTCAGACCTTTAGACAACATCTCATTAATAAAATAGATTTAATGTCTATAACTGTTAAAGAATCTATTCCAACACTGATTGATTACTTGATATTAAATTTACAACATAAAGTTTCTGATAAAGGTAAACTTTCATACATACATAAAGTTATCAGACAAGAAACTTTTACAGTGTAGATTCATACTGGAATTATTTCACTTCTATTAATGGGGACCCACCAAATCAACAAGATAAACAATATATATTGGAATCTGCTTATAGAACTACGTCTTCCATTGTCTGGAGACTTTATACATGGAAATTTTTACATAGATCTTTTTATACACCTTTGATGATGAATAAAATAAATAATAAAGATAATCTATGTAAGAGATGTAATGTAGAAATTAATGCTGACTGGGCTCATATGTTTTATGACTGTATAAAATTGAAAGATTACTGGAAGTCAATTAATGAATTTTTGCAGGCTCTTTTTACAGATAATTTCATTATTTCTAAATCTCTTATATTATTCAACACACCTGTACCTCAAAGTGTTAAAAAGGTTAAGCTTCCCTTGTTATGGTCTATTCTAGCAGTGGCTAGGAAAATAATAACTAGAAATTGGATTTCAGATACACCCCCTTCGTTCAATGAATTTAAAATGTTATGAATATAGTGTGCCATATGGAAATAAACACAATTAGGACTAGAACAAACAGAAAAACATCTTATTTTATTTTATGGGATAATTTACAAAATTTGTTAAAAAAATGTTAATTTCAATAGCATGGTATTTTAGTTTAATTAATTGATCTGATTGTAGTGGATGTCTTTGTAAATACTTTAGTTGTTTTGTTGAATATTATAATAATACCTATTTTTAATTACTTGTATAAAATTGTTATGATATTTCTCTTATATGTTAAAACAATAAACCTGTTTTGAAAAAAAAGTAACACAGTAGCTACTGTAAAAGTGAGATATATGCATGTCTTACCTTGTTTTTCTGACAGTACCTCACCCTCAGTTTTTTACAGGTCCATCAGGTGTTGTTCACGCCCATGGTCCTGCTCCTGGTAAGCTTGATACTGTTTTGTTATGGAACATATATATGCTATTAAAGTTAAGGGCCAGAGTAATGCCCTATGTACACTTAAGTTTGTGTGTAACCAGAATAGAATGTTTGTATGTTCCATTCTGGAACATTTACCTAAGGTTCTTAGAGTGGGTAATCACAGGAGTGTAGTTGAATAAACAGAAAGACTTTTGCAGTTATAGTTAAGAGGAAATATGCCTCCTGGTTTGCATGAGGCAATTAATCCAGCATGCCATTTAAAAACCCAAATGTTGATGGTATATACCTTGCAACCTGTATTTGTATATGTAGGACCATAGGATCATAGGAGGTTACTAGGCTAATAGCTCTGGAGCCCTTACAAGACTACCCAAGGGTTTATCCCCAAAAAGAAACCTCTGTAAGCACCTGTTGCCCCTGTCAATGAGGGACACAGGTGGAAACCCTGGGACAAATTTGTGGCTTCCCATCCACTCATCAAGGTTGTGATTAAAGAGGGTAAGCGAGGAACTCTAATGGGTATATGACGTCTATTGCAGAGATTGGGCAGCCTCTGGGAGACAAACTGTTGATGTCACATATTAGATTCAAGCCTTTTGAGCAGGTAATATGTGAGGAGTTAGACTTACGGATATGGAGCATGTCTAGTAGGACATGGTCTGAGATTGCTGAGCAACCTATATGATACCAAGATGAGTGATAGTGATTTGAGCCTGTCAGCATAGGACAGGTGTTGGAGGCCATGGATTTTCTTTGTGATGTATTTCTGTGGCTTTTCCAGTTGGTGCAGATGTCTGAAGAGGTACATACCAAATGGGGCATTATACTCAATTATTGGTCTAATAAGGGAGGAATAGAGAGAGGTGATAACCTCCTTTTTTCTGGATGCAATCTCTTTACTTATGAGATGAACCATGTTAAAGGCTTTTCTGACCACTGCCACTACATGATAGTCAAATGTGAGATTGTTATCAACCTGAGTACCCAGGTCTTTCACCACAGGTTGTGTGTTTAGGGAGTTGCCATTGATGTGGTAATTAATAGGGGCCATGGTTTTGCCGAATGGTGTGATGATACATTTTTTTTGCTTTTAGCTAAGGCAATGACTTTGGAACCAGTCATTAGTTGCTGTGAGACCCTCTTGCAGTATGTTAACATCATTTGAGGAGTCAATGATGGCACCCAACTTACAGTCATCTGCAAACCTGGTCAGTCACAGGCCTTTTCGGTTTGCCCAGACCTCTGAAAAGTAGATGACAAACAGTAGGGGTCCCAGAACAGATCCCTGGGGAAGCCCACAACTGACAGGTCTGCTATCAGAGGTGGAGGCACCTATTTTGACCTTGAGGGTCCTATCAGTGAGCCAGTTGGCCACCCACCTCATGAGATAGGGATTTACGCCAAGTTGTGTTAGCTTTATGATTATGCAAGAGTGGGGAATTGTGTCAAAGACCTTGGTCAAGACAAGGTAAGCTGTATGCACTGACTTTCCTTCATCCAGGGCCTTGGTGACAGTCTCAAAGAAGTCAATCAGGTTCAACAGGTAATTTCTGCCCTTGATGAATACGAACTGGATATGGTCAAGTGCTTGGAGATTGCCTATGTCCTAGTTTATGAGATCCATAACAATATGCTCCATGGCTTTACAGATAAGACTTAAGCTAATGGGGTAATAGTTTCCAGGGTCAGTAGAGACACCATCTTTGTGCAAGGAGATGACAATGGCAGTTCTCCACTCTGCAGGGAAAAAGCGTGTAATTAGGCTGTGGTTGAATAGGGTGCTCAAGTGCTGAAGCAGTTCTTGGATAGGGTCTTTAACACTTGATCTCCAGAGATGTTATCTGTAGGACAAGTATAGGGGCCTTTTGGGGGACATAGGGTGAAGCTTATGCTGATCTTATCTGCTAGTAGTTTGGCTAAGTCAACAGGATCAGTGTAGGTGATACTGTTAAGTACTAATTCAGAACAAATCTGAGCTTTGCCATGGAGGTTTCTGATGTAACTGAAAAGGCTCTGTGGTTTCACTTTGTTTTGGAGGCTAGTTTTGATTCATAATTGGCTTTGGAGGTTTCACTAGTGATCTACTTTGATTTTGAGGGTAAGGAGGGAGTTTACCCAAACTGGAATTTGTTCCTTTTTGCCTTCAGACAACAGTTTCTTCCTTTTGATTTTGTTAAGATAGGTGTACTGGGTTTTATGTGTTGGTTTATCAAGTATAGTTTCATACTGACTAACTAAAAGGTAAATTGTGCTGGTCAAGTTTCACTTGATTTACCTGATGTCCTTTTTATACAGACCTTGAGTTGAATGTACATTTTGTTTTGAGGAAGTCTGTTGTGCATGAAAGCAGAGATGAGAAGATGTGACTGTGGTAATGCAGCTGCAGCTGTTTATCCTCATTATTATGACTGTTGGTGGATTTTCCATACATAATAGTGCAGGTAGTAATGTATTGCTTTTGTCTTTATTTTCACATGTGACCGCGGAGGTTGGAGTCTCTCTCCCACACAACCTAATGTCAGTGTCTCTTTATAATCTGATGATGATGGTGGCTACAGTGAGACACAGGTGGGGTTGTCAGGGGCTGAATCTGTCCCAGTGGTTGGAATCCCTCTTCTGCCCCCATTGTCACAACACACAGTCAGTATGCCCACACATACCCAGTTCCCATAGGCCACAGATATTGGACAGTCAGAGGGTGGAGACATTGCACAGGACAAAGTGGCAACTATGGCTCAAGTGAGGTTAGACAGTGGCCATGGCCAGAGAGCTGGTGAGGTCCCACACAGGTGGATTGACAGGGGTGCTTGTAGGAGGCCTGCTGTCCATCCACCATCTGTTGCAGGTGTCACATCACAGGTCAATCGGTGCATGTTTCTGGCCATCATGGAGGCACAGGTATGTTCTGAATGGAACACCAGATGTATGCTTATGGTTATGGATGTAGCACAGTCTGACATCTGTGACTGCCTCCACCACATTGGGGAAACCCTGGATCAGTTCACTGATGCAGTGGAAATATGGTGGGTTGAGACAGTGTCTGTCTTGGACCACACGTTGCCTATGCTGGAACATCTGCTTGGAGTTGGACGTCGGGCCCGTGGACATAGGTCAGCAACACCATCTCCTTAGACTCCACGTGGCTGTGCACAGTCACGTTCCCATAGTGGAAGTACATCCAGCACTACATAGGGGAGTGTGCTGTCCACACCACCACATGGCAGGCCATGGGCTTGTCGTCCTGGGTGGTCCTGTGGGGGACACAGTCCCAGAAGACAGCAGTCACCCTTAGGTACTAGCACCGTATCTGACCTTGGGCATGGTGGTGCCAGTGCAACTCCTGGCATAGCCAATTCCCTTGTTCAGGGGTAGATAAGGTGAACTGTCAACTCTACCATGTACAGTCCACAGCTATCCAACCTACACACATGTAGGGATAGCACTCAGCTTGACTGTGTACATGCACACACACATCACTGTCACATGCAGGTCACCTGCAGACACACGTGGCACCTCTCCATGGTCTATCTATCCCTCTTCCCATCCTAATTCACACACATGCTGTCAACTGTCTCAGCCAGCCTAGGCCTCCAACACCCCCACGCAACACAGTGTGCAAGTGATGATACCTGTGCCACACCGCTGTCATCTTCCCCATCGATGCAGAGAAATGATGCTATGTGCCTAATGCACAGGGTGACTATATTACTTGACATGTACTTGTGCAATGCATTATTGTTTTGCCATGGCACTTGCAGTGGTCACCAACCCATACATGCTGGCATGTATCATGAGTATGCAACATACTTTTGTGTAACTTATGTTGTATGATGATGTATTGGCAGTATTGCTACACAATGACAGGTGTGTCATGGACTTGTGTATGTTTGTGTTCCAGGAGTCTGAGGTGATAACCTATGGACACACGGTGGCAATAGAGTGGCACAGGATAGCATGGCAGCACAGCAGAAATATGATTTCAGCAAGGTACAGCAGTATACATGCCTGGCTCCATAAGTTCATATGAGTATAACAGTCTAGCAAGGACAATGACAGCAGTCAGTGTACTCATGCATTCATAATTTGTGATAAGGTCTGCTACCCTTGATACGTGTCACCTTGGTGTTCAGAACTTACACATCTACAAGCTGTGATGTTGGAGTTGACGTATCTACAAATATCCTATGTCTGCTTCAGACAGTTGGCTTGTTATGCTTGTGTTCTGCATCCTAATGTGTAACCTACACATATGCTTTACATGCATGGGGGGCTTGTTTCATGTAGGTTGCACTATCTGTGTACCAGAATACAAAAGTGACTACCCCCTTTCAATCTATCTTGCTGTTTTAAAAATAGTGACTCTCCATAAAACTTAACTTTTTAAACAGGTAAAACTTAAGTTACCTACTTTCACATCTAACTCCTCTAGATCACATTGCAGTATTTAGGAAAAAAAAAATATTTTTTTCATCTTACCTTTAAGCATCCCTGTGACTAGCACTTGCTCTAAAACCTGCTGGAAAGCTAGGAAGCCTTAAATTGATACAAGCACTCAACTCTCCTTGTTAATAAGGAGAAATTAATCGTAGGCACTAAACAGCCTATAATTGCAAAGCACCTTGCTAAGTTAAGGGAAAACATCTCTTGTACTTTACAAAAAAAAAGCACCAAACCAGGCATGTCCAACGGTCAGCTTCCGGTGATCTCTCCTGTCTATCTGGTCAATCTGGGCATACTGGGGCAATGCAGCAATTGCCTCAAGTACATAGACAACCCTCTCTTCCTGCCACCCAACACTACAACCTGCGAGAGATGCACTTACATAGCCAAACTGGAAGCAAAGCTCTCTCCACCCAAGATTGTGGTAGATAGTCAAGAGGAGAAGGTTAACACCCGCACTGCTCCTCAAGCAACACATAGCCCTTCTAAACCCACACCACCAACACCCTCACATAGCAAAGCTAAACCCTCATATGTGGAGGCCCTTAACAGTAACCTGCCCAAGCAACAAGGACCTCTGAAGCAGAAACACAAACACCAATCACAACCAAAGTGTCACGTAGCTCACAACACCAGTTGCCACCCAACAACAGTCCCTAGGGGCATAGGTGACTCTATGGTCGGGCACACTGATGTCCCACTCCCCAGGCTGAACAAGGAGAAAATTACAGTCAGCTGCCTGTCGGGTGCCAGGATCCGCCACATAACGCATGCACTCAAGTCACTCCACAATAAGTACAAATATGACTTTGTCATTGTCCATGTTGGAGTGAATAACTTGAGACGTACCTCCCTGGACTACATGAAAAGAGACATGGAAGAGCTATTGGATCATGTGGCCCAGGCAGTTATGACCCTGGCCCTGAGTAGCATCCTGCCTTTGCCCAGAATGATACCACAGTATAAGGACAAAATGATTAACTTCAACAATTGGCTAAGCTTCTGGTGTCATTCAAAGGGGATCCGGTATCTGTCTGCCTGGGATGAGATGATCAACAGATCATGATGCTTTGCCAGAGATGGTCTGCAATGGTCACCCCTTGGATTCAGGTTACTGGCTAAGGCTCTTGCCACCCCTATAGTGCCTTTTTTAGGCAAAGTTCAAAGGACAAAACCACCACCGTAACAGGTACAAGCAAGCAAAATCTGAAGGTAATGTTACTCAATGCTAGAAGTCTAAACCTCAAAATGCAATCTGTCTTGAGGCACTCCTAAAAATGGAGAACATCGATATTTGTGCAGTAACTGAGACCTGGTTCAAGGCTCCAGAGAGCACCCCTGCAATACCAGGCTACAACTCTTACCACACTTTTCTGTCACCAAACCAGCACCGGAACACTAAAGGTGGAGGAGTGTCCATATTCACCAAGGATATTCACACCACCAGGCAAGTTGCCCAACACAATGCATCTGAAATTCTCCAGGTGCAACTAACACTAAGTAAGACTGCAATCCAAACTGTAGCTTGCTACAGATCCCCCACCTTGTCCCAAGATTCTCACTACACCTTTCCAAACATACTGGAAAATATTAAGATACAACCAAACACCCTAATACTGGGTTATTTTAGCTATCCTGTCATTAACTGGGAAAATTATTTGTGTACCAACACCTTTGCCCAATGGTTCTTGGAATTCATAAATTCCAATGACCTGGATCAACTAATCCATAGTCCCACCAGGGGCTCCAATATCCTAGACCTGGTCATTACCAACATGGGAAATCGATGCTCCACACCAGTCGTCACCCTCTTGTTGGTCAAGTCTGACCATAAGCTAATCAGCCTTCACATCCACAACCCTCCCCCACTCCCCAGTAAGGAAATCTCATTAAAAAAATTCTCCAAAGCCAACTTCATGCTACTCAAGTCAGAAGTGGCAAACTTCACGACACCCATGCAGATGGGAACTGAAAGTCCGACTGCTGAATCCTACACCAAGGCACCGTATGAGCACATCCACTCGTCCATAAATTGTGCCATCACAAATAGAACCAAGATGCTCTCCTCCAAAAAGAAATTGCCAAAGATTCCAAAGACAACCACAAGACATTCTATAGCTATGTCAAGAAACTAAATGGCAATGCTCAGATCTGCTATGAGCTACAACAGAATAGCATTAAATATAATGATCCCAAGTATATTGCCAATATCCTGGCAGATTAATTCAGTGCCAACTTCACCCCCTCTCAACCCATAAAGGGTCCATCTCAATACCGAAAAATTGCCAAATTCTGGTAATAATTGCCATACAGATAAAAACCGTAATCTCCAAAGCTAAGAATACAGCATCTATGGGACCAGACGACATCCTGGGCTGTGTACTACATGAACTACAAAATGTATTGGCACCTCACCTAAGTGTCGTGTTTAATCATAGCTTCACCTGAGGCTTCGTGCTCACTGAGTGGAGCACAGCTACAGTTATCCCACTCCACAAGGGTGGATCCACCATGGATGCTGGGAACTACCGCCCCATCAGTCTGATGAGCCTGATCTGCAAGGCCATGGAGCATATACTGGAACTTATAAACAAAGACATTGGCAACCTTCAAATACTGGACCCCACCCAGTTTGGGTTTGTGAAGGGCCGATCTTGTCTCCTGAACCTGACTGACTTCCTCAAATCAGTCTCCAGAGCTGTGGATGAGAGTAAGGTGGTCCACACAGCCTATCTGGACCTCACCAAGGTTTTCAACCCCATCCCCCACTCTGGAATCATAGATAAACTTACTACATTGGGCATTAATCCCTATGTCACTCGATGGGTTGTCAAAGTAGCTGACTCCAAAGCCAGCTCCAGACAAATGACAAGTGGAGTGTATCAGGGTTCAGTCCTGGGACCGCTCTTGTTTGGCATCTACTTCTCTGAAGTACAGGCCAACACTAAGGGACTCTGGCTAACAAAGTTCCCAGATGACTGCAAACTGGATCCATTATTGAATCCCCAAATGATGTGGATATTCTACAAAAGGGCCTTACAGAAATAGATGCTTGATGCCAGAGCCATGGGCTCAAGCTCATTGCCAATAAATGTATAGTTATCCCCTTTGGGAAAAAACATGTACCCGTGAATTACCACATAGGTGGCAGTACACTAAACACCGAAAGTGTGATAAGAGACCTAACGGCACAGGTGGACAGTGGTCTCACCTTTGATAACCACATCGCTACAACAGTCAGGAAATCCTTCTATGTGGCACACCTCATCACTAAGGGCTTTTTATCCAGAAAAAAGGAGGTCATTGTCCCACTGTACTCATCCCCCATTAGACCCATTATAGAACATAACATCCCATTTGGTATGTACCTCTCAAGACATCTCCAACAACTGGAAAGTCCACAGAAATACCTCAGTAAAAGAATCAAAGGCCTAAAGCAGATGCCCTGTGCTGACCATCTAAAAAAACTCCAGCTATATTCTGTCACATATTGTCTACTCAGAGGCGATCTCTGCTTAACACACAAAGCCATGTCAAATGCAGAACTGTTGGACATGCTACACTTAAAGAAGCCCAATCCCTCAAAGCTACATACTCCAGGGATCTAAACCTTGTCATCATAATGAACAAAACATGCTGGAGGGATACGTTCCTGATCCAGAGACTCCCCAGACTCTGGAATAGACTGCCCATACATGTCAAGCAGAGTGTGTTTTTGGCCCTCTTCAAAAGGAACCTTGTCAATTGGATGAGAGATAGGAAATTCACCCTGGGGATCATGTCAGTCGTCCTGCTAGACAGGGGTCCAGGGAAGTAAATATCGTGGGAAGAAAATAGCCAGGGAATTGTTATGGCTAGGCTTGTATAGGCCCTAGGGCCGATAGCCTAGTACTAACCCATGAACCTATGAACCTATAACAGACTCCCCAGTATGTACTATGTATGCCACGTTGATGTTGTAGGTGTGTAGAACATGAGACATGTGTTACTCCTGTCATGGCAATGCGGGAGATACACAGTGGGATCTGACACCTCCATGTATGAGGACATACACATCCCCTTCAAAGCATTTAAGAGATGGACTACATTTGTACAGTCATGACACGGACTCCATAGGACATGTTATCTACACTGTGTATTGGTTTACCATGGACTTGTGTGGCTGTTACAGTTGGACAATATGGCTGTGTGGTGCCATTGCACACAATGATAGCTGTGCTGCCAGCCACATTCAGTATAGCAGTGACAGTCTGAGATTTACACCCAAAACCTGTTGGTATACGTCTACAACAGTGAATGCATCCCCACATCCTAATAAACAGTGACCATCAAAGGTACAGTTTTGTGTCCATACCTTCATGTGTAATGGCTCAAGTGTGTGCAATGAGCAGACACTAAAATATTGTCCCCGGTTAGTAGTATATCAGTCCCAACATGTGATGTACATACTAAGGGGTGAAAAGTGGGCACACAAACCTGGCCACACAGGTTTACACCTAATATGCCTCAGATCACCATGTCTCTACAGTAGTTTGGCAGGAATCATACGTCATAGTTGAGGCCACGTCACCAGCAGGTGACATACTCATAACCTTTGCATACTTTTCCATCAGCTTGCAATATCTGAGTGCAATGGCCATTTGTTGATGTACCTTTTCAAGATGTGCTGGCACTTGCACACAAAAGTATGGCCCTTCACAAGGTCACTTCACATCTTCAGTATGTGCTCACTGCTGAGCATCTGCAATGAGTGTCATTGTCACCTGTGGCATATAGACTACTCAGAGGTAATCTGTGCCTTGCATACAGGGTAAGGTGTGACCCTGCTGAAGTTTACATGCTGCATATCTGTAGGGAGCATAGTAGATGGATGTCTCACTGGAAGGACATTAACATGTTATGTGACATTAGTACTACATGCTTGTGGGAGACATTTGTCTACAGACTTAAACACACCCATGAAACAGACCCTGCCTAATGGTACACAGAGCACTTCAGCACATGCCATCTGTATGATTGACTGGGCGACCATCATCTCAACACAGGGCAACTGCCCAAGTCCCTATTGGACTGGAGCAATATGTGCTGATCCTGTACTGAAGGGGTATACAGATGTCTCTAATTGTGAGTACTGTATTGCCATTATGCTAGTTAAGTACACATGTCCTATGGCTCCATAACATGTTGTAAAATGCTGTAACAGCCTCTCACACAAACATGGCCACATTCAGGCTAGCTCCACTTCCACTCACTACATACAGGACACACCAAAGGACACATGTAGTGCACATTAGCTGTATGTCAATTAGAACGCTTACCTATGTATTGGTACACATTACAGATCACAGTACCCAATGCACGCAACACACCTCATGTCTGCTAGTACCATCAGCTTAGAACATATAATGCTTGTTGATATCAGCAGCCCTTGTTTTGGTCAGTCATTTGGGGGCCACATCACCTACTACAAATAACACTAAACCTTACCTATGTCTAAGTTACAAAGGTTATCATATGTTTGTCATATGGATATACACACAAACCAAGTTGGCTGCAGTAAGATTGGAAACCCTATCTATCTAGTCTTATACACTATAACTCACAGTACTTATTGCATGTGCCACAACTTTTGTCTGGTGTTAAACTGTCAGCTGGTGGTCTTAAGGTGCTTGACATCATCAGGTCTTATAGAGGGGAAGTTTGGAAGTTGGCAGCTAGTTACAGGGCCAAAAGGTGCATAACCATTATAGACTGATAGCCCATGAGGTCATGTTTGTTGTGTTGCAGGGGGATAAACAAATGCACACACACAAAATTGGCTGGAGTGAGATTAGAACACCTACCTATCTAGTCTTATACACTACAGCTCACAGTACTTATCGCATGTTCCACAGGTTACATCTGTTGTATATGTGATTGTAGGTACAGTACTTGTTGATTACACAAACTAGGCTTGTGTTGCACACCATGTGTGGCTTTCAGAGTGATATTGATTTGTACTGTCCTCTGCATCTACTGTCCTAGCAGTGAGATAACAGTTATTATCCTTGGTATGTGTGTACATCTACTAGTATGGCCATATCTGGCTGATTACAGTTAGGCAAACCTGTGGCCAGGGACACTGTGTCCTGTCCATGCATTTGTTGACAACATTATACATTACACCACCTGCTCACCTTTGTCTGTCTACATGATGACATCCAGCAGGCACAGGGGTCTGTAGGTGTGTGTAGTATTTACTTTTGCACCTTTAGTTTGGTTTCTTTAAGCAACTGTATGGTTGTGTGAGTGCAGATTTACTCACCATTAATGGGTTATGTGAGACAATACATACATCCACACATATAGCTGTCTATAACAGGGCTGTCTCTATAAATGTAGCTGTTTGTGTATATGTATTATGTAGATATATCTGGAGAGTTTATGTATCATTGTAATATATATAGATATATGTATATTGGTATATATCTTTTTGATAGTACATAGCGACAGATGTACTAATCATGTGAGACGGAGATAGGGACAGATGGATATGTATGCATATATGTTTGTATGTACAGATGTATTTACAGATTCCAGGTCATTTTGATGACGAGGCAACAGAAGTACACTAATTTTAGCTAAGTGTAGGAGCATGCCCAGTGGGACTTTCAGTGCTTAAAGGTGACTCCAGGCCAGGCCTACCTGTACTGCAGTCCAGGATTTTGTGTGTTGCAGACATTAAGCTGCACCTGTTTCTGCAGTACTGCACTTCTCTCAAATTGTCCACGGCATTCCCCAGCTGTCTGCTGTATTTAATATGTGACTGAGGTTATACTGTCACTCCCCACACAGACTAACAGTCTGCATACCTCTTGACTTTACAGTTTTTCACAGAATGTTCAGAATTTTACCTTATATTTCTGGTCTGTTCCTCATACATTTGTGGTGTTCTGGTAAATTAATGTACATTGAAGTCACTGAATAAAACTAACTACAGACAAACATTTGAGTGTCAGACTTTATATCCTTCAGATATTCTGTAATAATGCAACTCAATTTCATAGTAGCAACTGTCTAGGTTAATCAGCACAATCTGTACTGTCTGTCTCTATTTTGGGGCCTTTGTCCCACCAATCCTTTTGGCTTGGTGCAGATTTCTTGCACTAACAGATTGAGAGGTATGACAGTCTGTGGAAACACCAGCATACTAATACCTCACATGCAAAACCTGTGCATACTTCCAGATTCGAACCATCAACACCATTACCCATACTGACATCCCTAGCCCACTGAGCCACACAAGTCGCCACACAGACACGTGTCTTTATCACACAATCAACAGCATACATATGTACATTGTTATCCCTGCATTATGTGAGACATACACTGTGTGATTGGGTTCTATGTCATAGCCCTGTGAATGCCTGGTCTGCTGATATACCATTACTGACTTACTGTTACAGCATTTGTATGGGAACACTGATGTGTTTGTGGTGGTGGAAGAACAGTATATGATCTGCTGGCATAGACAGCAGTGCAAATATCATGAGACCCCACTGTTTAACATCTCCCTTGACTGCTGTAGTGAATATTCCAACCATGAGGCCTAGTGAATATTATGGAACACATACTATTGGACTGGGTATCTGTAGTCCCATGTGGATGTTACATCTCTCCAAATAGCCCACTATATTCCCTTGCATACATGCAGCAGGTCCATACATACAATACCATATTATAGTACTCCTTACAAGTGGGGTTTAGGTGAGTGACGTACCTTGTGAATGCAGCAGTTGACAGAACTGTAGTTCTGGGCTTACTCTGTCTGATGCATGCAGTACACAGCCAATACATGATTAGGTACAGATTGTGTGGATTGCCTGGAATAATTTTTAATATATTTATGTGAGTTGGAGTAAGGTGTCAGTCCCTAGGGCCTTAGGTTGTCAGTGCATGTACTATGCATTGTCTCTTAGCCAAAGTCAGGGCATACTGGGCACACCTACATCTGCCTACAGGATTATTATTAGGGGAGTCCTCCTGTGAGTGTGGCTGTGGTGACCTAGGCACTGGTAGGGGGCTGTGTATCCCTTCCCTTTGCTGATCCTGCTCCAGCTGTTTTTGCAGGATCATATTGTGTAACATGACATATACTATGAATATCTGTGCACATGTGGCTGGACACTACTGCAGGGCTCCACCAGATATATTGAGGCACCAGAAGCATGACTTCAGAAGCCCAAACACACACACTATGATGTTCCTAGTTTGTGCATGTGCCTCATTTTGGCATTCTTCCATGAATGTGTGTGCATTTCTGATGGGTATCATCATCCATGATTCCAGTGCATAGCCAGCATCCTCCAGTAAATGGCTGTGTGGGATGTCCCCCTAGCAAACATCTGATACCATTGTGATGCATGCCAGATATGGGAGTCATGATAACTGCCAGGGCTGCCAGCACACACATCCATGATAATGCCCTGGGCATTGCACACAACCTGGCAGTTGGAGTGATGGAGTGATACCCCTTGTGGTTGATGTAGATTCTACCCCCCTCACCAGCTGGTGCCTGTACACTCTGTATTGTATTTTTAGTTGGTTGTGAGGAGCATGGTCTAACAGCCTTACAGCCCATTACCTTGGGATCTGACATTGGTTTTATTCCTATTGTGGAATTAACTGTGACTTTTCTTGCCATGAATAATACTAATGGTCCACAGATGGTGAAGATGGGAATTTGACGCAGCTCATTAAAATCATGTCATTACAGTACCAGCAATTGCAAACTATGCTGGATAGATTACAGGGTCTGACCCACTCGATGACGAATGACTCACAGGCTCCACCTCCATCCTTAATGTGCAGTAAAATCGGACTTCCAGGGATCCTGGGCTTACCATCTACTTCTGGATCTAATAGCATTCACTGTGGGCAAATTACAGTGAAATCTCCGGAGATTGTCAACAGGGACACATGGTTCAAATGTTGGCTTGCAAATGATTTATCTTTCAACAACCAGGACAGGTCGACTAAACCTAAGGAGCTACACAACAAATTACAGGACTTTGAACAGAAAATGGGAAAGGTACGTAATTTGCAAAATGATATGCGTACCTTTCCAAATGTACTAGACTACAAAGAGTAGCAAAAGGCCTTAGAACATGTAAATTCCCTAATGGGATGTCAGTTGGCCAGCCTGAACTAGAGGAACTTTCAGCTATGTTTGACCTACACGGAATGGAACCATTGCATTTTATTATTAAAATCAATACTAATGGGATTAATCAACTGTTTGATGAAATTAATTCTTTAAATGATGACATTGTAATTGATGACAATTTTGTTAGATATGAAGCAAATTATGACAATGCTTATGAGAAAATAGAGCAGGCAAAGGAGACTATAGCTAGAAAGCAGAGGAAACTGAAAAGGAATGAACTTGAACCCCCCCATTAACACAGCACAAGAAGGTGGGTTTGATTTAGGGACGGTTTCTGTGGGTTTGATTTAGGGACGGTTTCTGTGAATTATGAATGGGGGTTAGGGATGACAATGGTATACAACACTTTATTTTAATAAGGAGGAAGAAGTGTTTGAACAGAATTTTTAACCCAAAGACGGTCAGAAAGGGTATTCAATAGGAACCAAAATTGTCCTAATTTTTTAGGCCAGCAGGGTACGCCAAAGGGGCAGAGACAGAGAGGACAGACGAATTACTAGAGGAACAACAGGGGGAACAGATATTAAGTCAAGAGAAACAGGGTCCATCTATTATTTCATCTTTCGGGGGAAAGATGTTAAGCTATTTGGGGTTTAACATTTTTAACTACATGGATGAATTAATCACTCAAACACATTTTTCCCTCTTTAAAAGAGGTTTGAAGTTTGTCCTCAGTAGAAACACTGATATCTCAGAAGTGCTTACTGAGTTTAAACTTTATTTGAGGAAAACTGAACTTTGATTTAGACTTAGTAACACTAAGGGCAAACATGGTTTATTTAAAAAGAAAAGTGTGCTTAACCACCCCCACCCCCTACATTCGACACTTGGGAGTTTTGAAAAGGTGTGTACCAGAGAAATTTAACAGGCTTATTATTTTCAGAAAGATAGATATTTTAATCTTGATAAAGATGAGGAAGGATTATTAAGAGTTCTGAGAACTGAAAATCTGAGAATCATGAAGCCTGATAAAGGGGGAGGGATAGTAATAGTGGATAAGAATGATTATACTAATGACATAGCAAATATGTTAAATGATACTGACAAATACGAAACTGTTTCCCTCAATCAGATTAACATTGCCCACAGGAGGATACAGCTATTTATAGAGGACAGTCTTTTACAGGGGGTAATCAATGAAGAACTGTACAAATTCTTGCATAATGAACATCCATACATCCCCCACTGTCTTTGGTATCCCCAAAGTTCACCAAAAATGTGAGACATATAGACTGATAGTGGCAGCCCATCTACTCTTTGGGTATCTTTGTTGACTGGTTATTGAGGAACACAATGTGTCCAATTCCACATGTATTAATTGACTCGTGGGACTTTTTAACAAGAATTAAACAAGCATTTTTTGGTGACTACACAGGTTTTTCTATTATTTTTGTAGTAGACCTGTTTGATTCTATACCCCACGGATTAGGAATAGAGTTTTTTTGGGAAGCCCTATAGGATTACACCAACCCGGATGCAGTGCTCACCAATTTTGTGGTGGATGTTATGGAGGTGATTCTAAACAAGGGGTGACAATGGGGTCTAGCAGTGCCCCCATTTTTGCCAATTTAGTAATGGCGACCTGGGAGAAGAAATTTATTCTCAACTCAGGGTTTGACAAGGAATGGATTTTGTACCTCCATTACCTGGATGATGTTTTTATTCTTTGGAAAGGTGGGGAAATGGTGGCGAATAACTTTTATGTATGCATCAGTCAGATTTGTCCGTACTTCAAGTTCACGCACAGTTTTTCTTCTGATAATATTGACTACCTAGATGTCACCATTTTGATTAACAGGGTAATGAGAATTTTTACATCTAAGGTTTACCAAAAACTCAATTATTCTAACAGTTTCTTGGCCTTTGACAGTAGACACCCTTTTTATATTAAGAAAAACTTGGTGAGGGGGCAGATGATTCAAGGGGCAGAATGTGTTCAACTTTGGCAGATTTTAAATGTGAATTGGGTAACCTCATACAAATGTTTTTAGATAGGGGTTACCCTGAGGAACTTGTTTACTCCCTGGGGGAGGAAGTCTTGCATGAATGAGGGGGGGGCATTCACCCCATACTAGGTAGTGACAGGATCCCCAAGGAGTTGAGGCAAAATCAGAATGGTAATTTTTTTTAAAGCCATGGTTATACACTATGGCACCTTTGGGCAAACAGTAAGAAATATTATGTCGAAAAACTGGGTTATCTTGGAGAGTAATGGTCAGGTGTACAGTAGTTTAGGAACCTCACCACTTTGAGTGTACAAAGTAGGGCCCAGTATGAAACATTATTTGGAACACCCTTTGTCTCTAAAGGACAGAGACAAAGGGACTCAGAAATATGGTGCATGCAAGTACTGTCCATACATTTTAGAGGACACACCAATAATGGTGGTGGAGTTTCAGATCAGGGTCCATTTGGTTAATGGCAATTGTAGCAGTAGGGGTCTGGTTTGAGTATATGTTTTGGGTGTCAAGGATTTTATCTGGGTAAAACAGAGAGTGTTTTGTAAGCTCATTTATGAACATTTATATGCCATAGAAACTAAACCCCCCCAAAATTCCCTCTGTAACCATGCACTGACTTGTACAGGACAAGCTAGGTTCAAATTTGGAATTTTAGAAATTATTTTGAAGGACCCTAGGGGAGGGGATTGGGGTAACAGGGTTTGTAATAGTAAAATCAGATGGCAGTTAAAACTAGGAGCTATGTACTCACCAGGTATATTAATGAACATTTTTCTTTGGCACCAATTTTAAAAGATAAAGCATTGACACTATAAACTACAAATTATGTTGTAATATGTTGTAGGAATGTTTGTAAAATGTTTTAAAACATTTCAGATGACACCATGTCCATTTTTTATGTGTTCAATAAAAGGGTTAAATTTTGTATTAACTGATGGGCTAATTATTCATTTGTTGTTTTTAATTGAATAGGGAAACTGGGTGTGGTATTTAAACAGCTACAATGATGACACACCTCGGATTGATAAAGTCCACGACTTATGTGGACGAAAGTGCTTTTACTGACATTCTATGCAACTATTTCTGTGGATTAAAACTGTGTTTTCACAACATCAGGATGTGGATTTTCTAACTTTTTGGGCTGTGGTGAGTCTGACCAAGGTGGAGTGTTGTCTTATTGTTGTTTTATTGATCCACCTGTATGCTCTGTATTGTATTTTTAGTTGGTGCCTTGATGTGTACATCAGTGCAATCTATGGCACCCAGTACCTCAGGATAATGTGCTACATGGTAGAAGTGTTGCATATTGTTGGCCCTCACCTCAGGGGTGAGGGGAAAAAATGTGTTACTGGCATGTGGTAGTATGGCATGCAGGAAATGGTGAAATATCATGTATGCTGATGCCTGAGAAACCCCCATCATGTCCCTGTTTGGTCTTTGGAAGGTACCTGTGGCTATTAGATTAACAGCTACACATGCCTTTGTTTCCACTGGGATGGGTTCCCCTCTGTTGGCTCTTGGTCAGAGATGAGGGTTGCAGACCTCAGTGAGTATTTATGGTATGTCCCTGTTGCACTCTACAATCTCCAGCTCATGTAGCACATGGAAGGTTACCCTGAGTCTGAACATTCTTCTCCTTCTCTGCCTAGGCCTGTTGTTGGCAGAAGCAGCATTGACTTCAGCATCTAGCACATACAGATGTAGCAGACCTGCAGCAGCCTCTAGCATTCTTTCAGTTAAAATTCCCAAGTCTATACTCCAATGGTGCAGAGTATGGGGGTAAAATCAGATTGTAGGATATATGCATACATTATCATGCTCTGCTGTAGTTGCTGACTGTGTGATTGGCTACTTATGATGCGTTCCACCTGCCTAGTTATCATTAACATCATTTAATGGCCCTGGTTTAAGTTAAACAGGGGTCAAACCTAATTAATATGTCATTTCCTTTTAGATACACTCAGCACCATGGCATGCCACGCAAACATGCACCCCATAGGTAAACAGAGCTTAGCAACTGGTGTACACCCCCTCATACTTTCAGGCTCATCACAGTGGTGCACCATGGAAACACGTGTAAACTTATGCCTGGTAGGTAAACAAAGCTTAGCAGTTAGCGTACACACACCCCAAGACTTCCACACTCAGCATGGCAGTGCGACATGCAGTCAGGCATATCTAAGCTCAAATCAGCTTAGAAGTTATTGGACACACCCTCCCTTGATGTCAGCTACCTCTTGTCTGGACACCAACATGGTTCTGTGCCTACATAGAGGGAATATGCAGACATGAATATCCATTTGTGCTATTCATTTGCATAGGGCTCTGTGCTCAGACCCTGGAAACAACATGGTTCAAAGCCCTACCATGTTAGCAACAGTACCAATGCACCATTGCAGATACTCCATGCAGGGTTCTATAATACAGTCCTGTCAAATAATATTACTTTAGTTTTTCCAATTTTTTTTTTTTTTTTTAATGAGGCTGCTGGTGCACTGCTGGGTGGCATGCAAACATGCACAGATTAGTAAAAAAATGTATTTCTTTTATTTTTTTCAGACACACGGTGGATAGTTTCGCTCATATCTGTATGTGCTATGCCATTTCTGTCCATCTACTTGCACTTTTACAGCCCTTTTGGACTGTCTACATTCCTGTACATGTACTTTTTCTATGTATACTATGAACACTGACATGGGGTCTGTAGAGCTGCCTATCTGCTTGCTGGATAGCTTTACCTGACTCATTTGCATGGAATTCAGCTGCTTATGAGGTGATTTGTGTGCCAGGGATATTTCTGTGTCAGAGCGTGCATGCGGGCCACCCAGCTGTGTTTACTGAATCTAAAACCTGCTTACTTTCATGTATATAGTGTGGCACAATGCCTACACAGAAAACAAGACTGTGTAGGCTTTATTAACTTCCCCCCAATATTTTGAATAACAATATGTCAGTTTTCTTAGGGTCTGTATTACTTTGCCGAATTTTCTTATCAGTGAAAACATATTTGTCAACCCCTTTTCAGCAAAAATTACTTCTGCAATTCACTGAATAATCCAAGGGCAAATAAATACTTGTCCTGCAGCACAATGGACCCACATCTATCTAAACTGAACCCATCCAAGTGGGAAGCTTGGCCCCCCCCACATGATCCCCACCCCCCTTAACTATATATACCAACTCAGAGATCGCACTACAGTGCAGAAAGAGCAGTGTTGTGTAGCTGGCCAACTACGTCTTTGCCCTTGATATATTCAGCAAATAGTGGACGTGGTTTTTACTGAATAGGGGTCGATGAATACGTATTCGCTGAAATGAAATTTCGGCAAACTAATATAGACCCATTTTCTTAACATAGGCTATCCACTTCTGCAAAGTGAATTGTTATGTGCAGTACATATTGTATCCCTGATCACTATTTATCCTAGTAATATTATATAAATGTATTTCATTCTGTTGTGTTTTATCTGTCGTGGAGATTTTTCTCTCCTAGTATATAACTACTTGTCAGCTATTGTAAAATGTTTTTGAATCTGTTGTAGAGGTTTTCTCCCTGGGCCTCTGTTAAAAATGGGCCATTGGATCAATTGGACTTTCCCATTTATCAAAAGAGAAATAAAATACATAAAAATGAAATTTACATTGTGGCACACACAACTGTTGAATAGTAAAATAGCAAATGACCTGTTTTGATTTGACTTGTAACTTTGTGACAAGCTAATAAAACAAATGCATCATTTCTTCCTAGGTTGGTTTCCTACAACCACGTCCATTATAAATAAAATTAAATCACTTTCTGTGTAGAATATTTTTAGATATAAAGCATTTTCTGGAAGTGCATTGTGATTTTTCTGTCTGTGTTGTAAGGGAAAGGTTTTACTTCAGGTATTAATTTTTATACTATTATATGTTTACATTTAAGATGCTATAATATAATGAAGTAACTTAATTGTGTCCTGCTTGTATCTGCACCTTAACTACCTTGTCTTTAAATATGTATAGTTTCTGTTTAATTGCTCTCTCTGATTTCAGTCAAATGATCCTGATTTTCAGGGGACTTGTGCATGATTCTCTAGTCATGAGGTTAAATATATGAACAGTCAATTCATGGAAATCTAAATTAGCATATGGATGGGAGTGAATACGCACAGGGAAAAGCACTGTAGAACCTTATAGTGACATAAATGTACATCTTGAGAGCTGTGGTGGGTTTAGGATAATTAGAAAATCCTTCCCCTCACCATTGTACCATTTTATGACAATTAAAGGGCTCCTCTAGCCTGTGGTAGCTGATGTCCTTCTTTAAATACAGATACTCTTGTCTGAAGGAAACAAACACAAACCTCCATGCTACTAGCAATAAGGCAAAAGATGGAGTAGAAAGCATGATATTTGAGGCTAGAGAAGAGGATCCACCCTACATTTTATGGCTGCTTGAGTAACACTGTATAATGTCAATATCTCTTTATCCAGCAACCAGCCATCCCATGTAGGTTGCTGTGAGGCAAACTTTCACACAAAAGAGGTATTCACCCACGTGGTGATGTGGGATGCAAATGGCTGAGATGCAAAAGGAAATGAATAGCTAATCTATTCAAAGAGACTTGATTGTTTGCAAGCATAAGTGGTACAACACCTACAATAAAATATTATATAATTTAATACAATCATTTAAAAACAACTGTTCATTTATCATTGAGACTTCTATATAAGATAATGTTAGAAGGCATGGCTGTGGGCAGTCTTCTCTCCATGCACACACAGTGGGGAAATGATGGCTAATGGATAGCTAAGTCAGTCAGTACTTTAAAGTACAATATAGGCTATGATTGCCTGCAGATCAGACAGTTGATAAAAGAGTGATGTTGGGACCATGGTTATGGTGTAGGAGGGTAGTAGCTAGATGGACTAAGACTTCTTTAGTAAGTGTCTTCCTACATTTCATTTTTTTTTCTTTATTTTTTCTTTGAGCTAGACAACAGTCCATAAAACCCACCTGAACATAAATACTCCGACCATCTGACCAGTATTTTAGTTTTAAGGTTGCAGAAATTGCATTACACATCACAGAACTCAGGCATATGAGATATAAAATTTGTCTCTGTCAGGACACAAATATCTGGCTGAAAAAGCTGGACCCAGGTTTTGACACTGACAATGTTTTCCATCTTGGTCACCAGTACCAAGATGAGCCAGAGAGCTGTACTTTGTCTGTCCTCCTCCCTATCTGATTTAACTGTCTGGCATTGACATTATAGGAAGTGGTGATCAAAACATTAGGTATTACTGACTCTTCCTTAGTAACTTTCCTTACTTCCGTTTGTCTTTCTTTCTTTCTTTCTTTCTTTTTTCTTTCTTATCGCTAACCATGTAAGTTGGTCCAGAGACTCTTTTCAGCCATAAGCCACATCTCTGAAACACAAACATTTGTTTAGTTTAATAAAATCTGACCAAAGCTTCATTCCGAAAGATTTGATTTAACTGTGTCAGTATTCTTTATCTCCTCAGGTATTTTGTTTAAAATATGAAACATACCATTTGAGCTATTTCAGATTTAGAAGAGCTCACATAAATTGTACTTAAGATACGTTGGAGGAATTTCTTCTCAAATCAGATAATATGGCAGATATTGATCTGACAGAGAGCTCAAGATGCAAACTATCATGATAAGAGCAGAATATATATCATGCCAGGAGCAGTGGATGGGACAGTGTTGGCTGCTAACAGCACCATCTGGTATATGTTGCATTGAATTAAAGCTAATCAGCTCTCTGGAGAATAATGCAAGTCACTATGGTGATTCATTAGGACAGTTATAATATCAGTTATTAACAATAAGTATGTGCTACAATCAAGAAAAATGTGTGTGCTCATCCCAGTAATTAAATATCTTAGTGTAAGTTAAGAGCAAAAGATCCACTCTTTGTTACTGTCATGCAAGGGCTACTTGGATTATAAATAGGGGCTGGACGGGAGGGTAAATGCTATTCATGGAAGTCAGTGAGTGCAAATTGTTCTTATTTAGCCAGTCAGCAATGAAACCACTTGCATCAATCCAGAGCAAAGTATCAATATTTTTTACTATGTGAAGCAATCATTGCTGTTTAGCATATTCCTTAGCATAATCCTAGAAGAGTGGCATTGAAGCAAAAGCATAATTATCTTAACTTTGATTTTCCAATCTGTCAGGGCAAATAATTGAAGTGTATGTTTGGCACTGGATTGACATTAATCAATATGAGCCTCACAATCACTGCTTTGTTTTTCTTGAGAATGCAATAATGTCTTGGCAATAGCAGAGGCCTACCTTTGGACACTGCTTTTTAATCACAGTGATAAACTTAATTAAATGGTACTGCATTCAAGAACCTGCAACATATATCTGCAGTTTCCTCTAAGTGTTTATACATTGAACTTAGAAGAAAAATGTACAAGTGGGTGAGGAAGAAGCACAGAAAGGCTGCAAGACCATGGAGTATAGTCAGAGATGAACTGGGCAGTTATCTGTGCAAAAGCGTAAAGGAAAAAGAGTGATAAGGTGACTGGAGAGTGTGGAAAATTCAAGGCATGTAAGCAGGTAGAGATCTGAGTATATAAAGGGGTGGGTGAGGGGAGTGGAAGAATGTCCAAAATTCTTTTGCAAGAATTGAAGTATATATTTCAAATCTTTTATGGTTGAGTTTTATCAGCAGAAGTAAAACAGTACATATCAGCTAGAAGTTTTTTGCTAAAACTCATTCAACTACAGACATAAAACATTTATAGACACAGATAAGAAGCAGCAATTAAGAGACTGATGCCTGAACACAGAAATGTTTAGCACAGTGAAGTACAGTAATTGTTCATTGACCAGAGCGCTTGACATAAAATGCCACTTAGTTTTTTTTTCTTTTTTGCTCAGACTAATTACTGCTGCACCATTTAAAAGGGTGGCTAGATTAGGACAGCATATGACAGTAAATAATAGACTGATGGTTCATTTATTTTTTACTGCTATTAAGAAATGTGCACCTTTGTGGTACAAAAAGTCAGATTAGATGAGGTTCATAGAAGTGGAAAGTTTAAATTTAATGCGGATACAAAGTACTTGCTTTAACATTTCTTATGTATGCGGATTTCACGTTTAAATTCATGCTAACTAGGATGTGATATTTGTTGTGTAGTGGGCAATGACAGAAACCACAGCTGGAAGTAACATGAAGATACATGGTGTGTGTGTGTGTGTGTGTGTGTGTGTGTGTGTGTGTGTGTGTGTGTGTGTGTGTGTGTGTGTGTGTGTGTGTGTGTGTGTGTGTGTGTGTGTGTGTATAACAGAAATACAGCTGCAAAACTAGCAGCACATTGACCTACTGCTAAGCTCTCTGGCTTCCAGCTCTGGGTTCTGGTGGTCAGGCATTGGATATGTGCAGTACTCTGGGTTCTGATGGTCAGACATGGGTTAATGGGTTATTCTGGTTCTTTCTTTGTCCAGTTGCTCTGTTTTTCTCTTTTGAACAAAATAGATGATTGCTGGACAATTGTTTCTATAAGCTGTCAGGCCATAGTTCATGTAACTCTGGTAAGAAAATAAACTTTCCATTCAAATGTTTAACATTTTTTTCATCTGATTCCAAGTCTAATTATAAATTATTAACTGTGCAGCTCAATAGCTAAATCTGTAGTTTAGTACATTATACTCTGAGCATGCATAAAAACTAAAAAAAAAAAGTACGTAATCAATGGACACTGGGCTGTTTCTTACAACAGCTAACAAATATTTCTGTTCACCCATTAATATACAGGCTGTTATGACTGTTGCTACCTACCTACTTAAGGTAAAGTAGTGTCATTATGTAAAGCAGCTGGGCAGTGAGGTGTACCAGTCTGAAAAAGAAATGAGTATGGGGTTCACTGCAGCAAGCATGCTGCAACCTTATCTGATTGGTTACAGCATTGAGCTTACTTAGACAACTGTACTCATAAACTCAGCTACATGTGACATGACATTTAAATATTTGCATTTGGCACAGCAGGTTTTAGAAAGGAATGAGTCAGATACAAAATTATAACTTTCTAAGTCTAGTCCTAGTGATACTCAGTCTATTTAATTGCATGCTGTGTGAGGATGCCATATCAGAAATTTGACACTCAGCAGTGATCCCTGACACTCTGATAAATTAATAGTGATCCTATGGGTAAAGCAGTGAAATAAGAAGTTCACTGTTACACATTAACTGTCCCCATACACACTGTACTACATATACATACACTCACACACACACTCACACACACACACACACACACACACACACACATATATATATATATATATATATATACACACACACACACACACACACACACACACACACACACACACACACACACACACACACACACACACACATATATATATATATATATATATATATATATATATACACACACACACACACACACACACACACACACACACACTCACACACACACACACACACACACACACAGACACACACACACACACACACACACACACACACACACACACACACATATATATATATATATATATATATATATATACACACACACACACACACACACACACACACACACACACACACACACACACACACACACACACACACTCACACACACACACACACATATATACATTTATACATACTAAGTCAACGATTGTTGCACCTTGTACTAGCTAGAATTCTCCAAGATATCAATTTCTGACATATTATATAGTTCACCCTGATCAAACCTAATTCTTCATTGTTTTGGAACTTACACTGCCATGTCTCAAACGAAAGGTTTACCCTTCTATGTCCTTAGAGTGAGAGGACTATGAAAATGGCAATCTTTCTGAGAGTATTGGTTAGATCTGCCATTTATTCACATTTTCTTTTTTCTTATTTTCTTTTTCTTACTTTGGTATATGGATCCTTGTTGCAATTATGTTCTGGTCTGCACTTTAAGGATGTAGAATATCTGTGTTGTTGACAACATAATCTGCATCATATAGTGTCTTCTCATTTTGACTATATCAGCATTAAGTTATTGTTTAATTTATAATCATGATATAATATTATTATTATTATTATTATTATTATTATTATTAGGCAGTGGCATAATGCAATCAGAAATTGTCACAAACTTACAACAAGCCATGGGTGTTGTCTATATGGAAAAACCTAGAAAGGTTCAAAGAAAGTAGTAACTTTAATTACCCATTGTCTGCAGGAAGTGCCAAATGCCAACCCATCTTTCCATTTTAGTGTTTCTGAATTTCTCCTTGGGAAACTGTCATGATTACCTAGCTAAAAGATGAGTGGACTCTAGGAGCTCAAAAACAAAAGCATAATGTGAATTGTATAGAAAGCAGCAGTCCACTGCATTGTTTTAACTGATAACGATGCTAGTGATCCTGTGGTTAAAGAAACACATTGGGTTTTTTTGCCATTGTACTTCAAGGGATTAATTATTAACATATGTTTAAAATGTTATTTGACTGAATGCTTTACAGCAAGGGCAGAGATTTAGAAACATGCCTTCTTCAATCCCTCTAATACTACTGTGGAGATCCTAAGGTGCACTATACAACTCAAAGGCAATTAGCTGTTAACTAGCAGGAAATTTATGGCTAACACTGCTACTGCTTAGGAAACTCATCCATGGAAGTGACATGCTTGGTGGTAAGAGAGTTGTTCCCATGAGTGCAGACAGGAATGTCATGATGACAAGTAGTGAGCAAGTAGCATATAATCACCTAAGAGCATGCACACACACTACATTACAACACTATGGGAATGGCTGGAAGCCACATTACTTGTCTTCTTGCAAATAGTTTTATGGATTTATTCATTTAAATGGGGGCATAATGGGTGTATAAGAAAGTAACCAAAGGAACATACTCAAGGACACAGGTAAGAAATGACTGGAGAAGGAGGGTACATTTCTTTTTTGTAAGAAGGGTAGATGGGATAGGATGTGGACAGAGGGCATGTAATGTAAAGTGGGTGGAGGTAGAGAAGAAGGGACATACAAACAAACATAAAACACAAGGACAAACAAGGGAGGTGCTGGCACCAAGGGAGGAGTTTGATAATGGAATTATACAGAGAGGGAGGGACTTGGTGACAGGGATGACTACACAACAGACAGAGGAGGGAGGTGACACACAAGGATTGGGACCACCATGATGGAGAAAAGGTGGGTTTCCCACTCATATTACCATGATGTCTGGGATGACCCAGAGATAAGTCAATCACCACAATAACTACACTCCACACTTCATATGCTACAGCGCAATTTTGGATACTTCTAACAAGGTTAATAAACCCCTAAGTTCCTATTGTATGATGAGCAGACAGGTGTCCACTGTCATTCTGCCCATTGCCAACATTATGTATGGCAGCGTGGAGGCTACTGGGGTGGGACAGATATGTAGGATGTGAGACGTCATGGAACAGTGTGGGGTAGTGGCCCCATAGACATACAAGAAGGGGTATGTTTAAAGGCATAATATGTAAACTTGCAGAGTAGTAATACATATGCAACCCAACATCCCTGTAAACGTACTGTGGCATACCACAAGCATAGAAACAACTGTATTCAGCAGACAAGGCCATCAGCATAAAAAGACTGCAGCAAAAAAGACAGGAGTATGCTAATGAAGGTAAACAACACTGGAGCATGTCAGAGTTATGTATGGCCACTACACCCCAAAGGATTCCAACCTGAGGACCCACCACAGACCCTAAATTAACAACCCCCATATGACTGCTCAACCTAGTCCCACCACCATCATGGATGTCCTTGGTCTTCTCAGCAGATCCACACACCACCTTACCCTACCCCCACCCCACTCCCAGATCCTGAACCCATCACCCCCTAATGTCCCATGTATACCCTCAATAAGCATGTGTGCACAGCTCAGTGATGGAGCAATCACCCTGCATGACATATATTTTCTGGGAGAGACTGGGTATGGGATGCAGGAAGACAAAGAGCTGGTAATCTAAGCAAAAATAACTAAAGCATGCATGCCATTAACATATGTATTTTGCATGTGGATATGCAATGCAGTATATATGTACAGGGGATGTCCTACTGGGCAAACAACTGCCCATGCTTCTCATTCTCTTAGCACAAGAAATCTGAACAAAGGCAAAATAATGGGGGACAGAGACCTAAAAACAGGGACAGACTTTAAATATTGCTCTTATAAACTTAAAAACGTTACTAGACTAAAATGTTTTGTGTTACCACACATTTACTGAATTATGTGAAATCTGAATATCAAATTCCTGTCAATTGCTTACTCATAATTTAGTAAATTCAGTCCTCATTGATTGGCCAGAAAAACACAAATTTTATGAGGAACACATCAAAAATATGAGGCCAAATCTGGGCATTCTGCAGAAATCTGAACGGTTGAATGGTATGCAACTGTGGCAGAGCTGTTCCACTAAAACTTATACAAACTGTGGCAAAGCTCTTCCACTGATACCTATTTAACTGTGTTAGTGGTCATAGCTAATGTGCTGTACTATAACAAACTACTACATACATGTCACTGATGGTTATAAGAAGTATAGTAGTTTTCCAGCCCTATAACATAGAAGGATAACGTCTTGACTGCACCCCAGAGTGTGTTTCACTAGTGGCATGAACACTGGAGGGTCTGAATGAGGAAGCATGGGAGTGAAAGGCTGATACCAGTTCTCCCATTCTTGTGGGAGAGAGACAGCTTGACTTACTGCACTGGCAATGGCTGCTGCATTAATGCCCAAGTGAGCCCTTAGGATAAATAACATCCAATATTGATCTGAACGTATTCATAATGGTTTCTGCTACTATGATCCAGTAGTATTTGCCAACATGCTAGCAAACAAATGCAGTGTGAGATTTACTCCAGTGATGTCTATCCACAGCTCAGTTGTCCTCAAATCTCTGACACCCCAACAGCATTAAAAACAAGTACCAAAGGTGCACACGAAGACTAAAATACTTCCTTCATGGGACCTGACAATATATCTGGCTGTGTTATAGAAAGTACTACGCAAACCTGGCTGAGACACTCTTTCAACTGTTTAACATGAATTTAGCTACTGGCTTTGTTCCTGAGGTTCAGCACATCAGTAATGATGCCACACCATAAGGGTGGCACCACTACTCTCATCAGTCTGATGAGTCTTTCTTGCAAAACCAGGGAACATAGTATAACTGACATAATAAACTATTTTTTAAAAATCTCATCAGGCTACACCCACGGGAGTTTGGCTTTGTCAAAGTTAGATCCTGTCTAATAAATCTGGTTAGCTTCTTCAAAGGGTAATACAGGCTATTGACATTGGGCCTGCTGTCCACATGGTGTACTGTGACTTGGACAAAGCATTTGACACCATCCTTCATGCTACCTTAGTTAGTAAAATTAATACATTAAAATCATTCCATGTGTAGTTAGATGGATAGAAAATTCTGTAAAATGCACATGGCTTAGGTAACAGGTATTTCATCAGAGATTACCAGGACTTCATTTGGTCAGCATTTGCTTTATCTGATCTTTATACCATAAAAAAGATCTTTGGCTTACCAAGTCTGCAGATGACTGTAAACCAAGATTCACAGTCATGTCCCCCTCAGATGTCTAAGCCCTTCAGCAAGAATTTAGACATGTAAATCCCAGGTATACTAAAAATGGACTCATTATATGTTAAAGGTGCAATAGTGTCACATTTTATTGACAGACCTTCCTTCCAGCATTCAATATAGACAACACTATACTCCAGAAATGAGAATGTTGTTAATGGCATTGGAACTTGGGTTGATAATTCCCTCTCCTTTGATCATCATCATGTAACAATAGTAGTTAGAAAGTAACTCCATGTAGTGCAGCTAATTTCCAAAACAATAGCATCCAGATCTAAAGCAGTCATTGGCCCCTTATATACAGCATTGATCAGGTCAAATATTGAATGCAATGCCTCTTTGAGATGCACCTCACTAGACATAACAACCAGCTAGAAAGATCCCAAAAGATCCTAACTTAAGAAGATAAATGACATAAAACCTCTAAGCAACCAGAAAACACTGGAAACACTGTCCTTTTATTTAGTATCTTATAGACTCTGATTAGAAGATGTATACCTTGACAATCATGCCATTAGGTGCCCAGTAGTACGGGATTTGTTGTATCTCCACAAATCAAATCATTCCACAAATACCAGAACCAGGAAACTAAAATTTCATCAATAAATAAATAAATAATACATAAGACAGGGACGAGAGAGAGTTCATTATATACCTTCCCCACCTGTGGACTAGACTCCTGTTTCAAGTTATGCAGCTTGATACACTTTCTTCATATAGGAACTTGATGATTGGCTGATTATTCATAGGTTCATCTCTGGATTGACTGACCTAGCCTTCCTTGTAAATGGAAGTACTATCCAAAGGTGGGTAAGGTCAAAGGGTAAATGGCCACAAGATTTAGTTGCCTTGTATTTCTAATGACCCTATATGTTTCTAAAGATGAAGAAGGCATTGCCAACACTTTTAGTGCTAAATGATAAGAAAAAGAGTAATTTATATTTACAGATCTAATGAATGACAAAATAGACATTGGCATGGACAATGTTACAGGGCAAGTTTGATAAACGTATCTGAGAAAATGTTTGATTCAGTGATGTCAAAGAACACATTCAAAGTTACAACAGCTAAGATTAAAATCTGGTTAAAGTTTGTGACTACTGAGTTTGTTTATTATCTCAGTATACCAACGGGAGCAAAAGAAACAGTTGACATTAGTTGTGCTTAAAGGAGATGGTCCTGCTTTGTATGGGATGAATCAGTTACAGAAGCTTTTGTTAAACTGGAACCATATATTTGTAAGTCAAGAAACTATATCAAATGAGTTAAAGTCAATAAAAAATGAAGTGCTTTATGAGGAAGTGGACACACTGTGCAATGTAAGAGCTACTATACTGGTGAATCCAAAATGTTTTGTTGAAGTTCTGTTAACATTGACCCTTGCCATCTGAAATTTAAAAGACAACTGATAAAGTGCTATTGAAATAAGAAAAAGAAAATATTGTCAGTCCAATTATACTCAGAAAACAACCTGCATCTATCATCCCAATAATAATGAGACAGTATCATTGGTACAGCAGGCAGCACATTCACCTTTGGTGCAGAAGGCTACAGGTTATATTCCCATACCAGGTAGATCAAATGCCAACACTGCAGTAAAGCATAAGTGGCATGCTGCACTCCTGAGTATGTCATCCTTTGGATGAGATGCTAAAGCAAGGCCCCCTATGCTTGAGTCAGTGCTTGCTCAGGTGAATGTAAAAAATCCCAAAGCACCTTTTCAAAAGAGTAGAGGAATTCACTTGATCCCTGTCCAAACTATATCCCCAGGAACTGATTGTTAGTAGCTTTTCTACAAGTGTTGCTTAAAGGTTCATCAATTATTCCAAGCTTATGGTCAAGCTGTCCATCAAGCAGCTCAGCCATATCACCTAATATTGGCACAAAAGGCTAGGCACAGATCTTTACGGAGATGTCTATAAGAGACTGAGTACAGAGACCTTCCTGATAACTACATATTTGAAGCTACTGATCTTTTTAGCAATGGATATCTGAGGTCTCTCAAGTTAAGTGATATGTTTACACAAATGCATACCTAAAGCATTCATTATATTTGTTTATGGGCCTGATGAGATACAAGTAAAGACAAATTAAGACTTCTCTGGATCTGAATGAGATGCATTTGGAAATTCGAAGAGGATTATAGAAGGCTTTCTGAACTACTGCAGAGACATGATGGACAAATGATTAGGTATTTTCGATGCCTGTAAATAGCACAGATTGTTATCTTACACATAGAATAGGTCTAAAATAAATGCAAACCAATGATGGCTAAGGGCACGCAATGCATAACTAGTTTAGTTACGATATTGTATCAGTTCATTTCTGAGTGAGGTTTTGTCTGAGGAGACTTGTTTATGCCCGTAGTTATCTCTGAGTTCTCCGTATTCTAAGTACATGGAATACAATGGGAAGTAAACAAATGTATTTAGTTTAAGAGTACCTTTGCAAATATATACTTCTGCGCTTAGAAATGATAGCTAATGAATGATGAGTGGGAAGGAATTTTGTGGCCAAATTGGCATAAAGGAGGAGAATGAGAGAATCAGTGATTTAAGAAATAGGAAAAATGGGGAAAGGGTGGGAAAACATTTCTCAAACTGCAGTTTGTTGTATAAAAGAAGCTGTCTGAGTCAAGTATTTCAGGGAAGCATTGATTTATGTTCCTCTTAACTAACTATACTAGTCCCAGCTCCTATTTCAGTTCAGAATTAACATCTTCTAATTCCTACAAATCGCCAAGAGACTGATCTTTATTTAGTGTCTTAACCAGAATATGTAATATGCAAGGAAAAAAACTATTGCACTGCATTAAAAAATGTGTGTTGGGGGGGGTCATGTGTGCCATAAAGCATGATAGCTGTGTGACCGGAATGGCTGCCATGGCCATAAGTGTTAAAGTAATACTTTGAAATTGATTATTTTGGGTTCTGAAAGCAATTTTAAAGGTTATAAAAGATACTGATGGTGGTAACAGGTAAGCAGATGAGTTACAGGTAAAAATGGATCAAAACTGTATCTTATTTTTGCATGTAAGATGGTTGTTTTGCAACTGGAGGTAGAAAATACTGATTTCTATAAAGTAATAGATGAACATGGAAGGGTGATGAGGCATCAGGAGGAAGAATTAACTTGCCAGTGTAATTATGTAGATGGGGTGATGGAAAAACATATCAATATAAACTATAGATCATAGTTAGAAAACATTGAAATTATTGGTCTCAGAGAGGGTTTGGAGAGTTGGGATGTACAGATTTATCAGACTACTGGAGGGTGTAGATTTATCAGACTACTGCTGGGATCAACTGGATTCACATGCAAGCTGACAGAGCCCACAGAGTAGGCTGGTTGCCAGTTGTGGAGGATCTGTCTAGACATGTAATTGTTAAGTGCCATAATTGTCATCTCAAAGAGTAGTTAATTAACTCAGAAGTGGATTCAATATGATGAAGTTAAAGATACAGACTTTAGATGATTTTGTCCCACTGATCTATATGCAGAAGAAAAAATTGTTTCCAGTGAGTTGGCGCATTAGGCAAACAAAGGAAATGGTTCATGTGATATAGTCCTGCAGAAAGACCAGATTTTGTGAAGAAAAAGTTTTTTATATATGTATATATATATATATATATATATATATATATATATATATATATATATATATATATATCTATGGTCCCCCTTCAAAACATCTAAAACCCATAACATCTAAAATCATAATATTGAAACCATAACATCTAAAACCCATAACATCGAATTTCATAACATCTAAAATGTGCATCACAACATCGAACACTACAACTCACATTAAAATAACATCCGCTCCACATATAACAACAACAAACTAAAAAAACAAATTTTTTACTATGTTTCTGAAGGAGCCAAGCCCCCTTGCACACCCCCATGTGGGGGGGGGGGCTCTGCCCCGCACCCCACCCCATAAATTAAATATACCAAATCCAAGATCGCACTACAGTGGGAAAAAGTTTCCTAACCTCACTGTATCACGATCACCATAAAGAATGTACACAGAATGTCTATATCACTTACCTGTATGGCCTAAAAAACACATATAGAGTAGCAAAATAAATACTATATAAATAGTATAAATTCCTACACTATATGAATAACTATAGAAATAAAAACTATAACATCTCATAGTGATACCACAAGATTAACAGATTAAACCATAACATTTACACGTTTGATGATACACTATTACATATGATACATTTTAGATGTTATGAAATTCGATGTTATGGATTTTAGATGTTATGGGTTTTAGATGTTATGGTCTCGATGTTTTGATTTTCGATGTTATGAGTTTTAGATAGAAGGGGGAACTATATATATATATACATATATATATATATATATATATATATATATATACATATATATATATATATATATATATATATATATAGCTATATATGTCTACTGTCTTTCAACAAAATTACCTTTAACTGAATTTTACTCACCCAATCCCATTTCTATGAAGCTGCATTCCACTGAATGTACAGGCTGTCGAAAGGAACCACTCGGCCATTATGGTGAACTTTGCCCTCTCTTCAGTGTAGTGCAATCTCAGAGTTGGTATATTTAAGTAGGGGGATGTGGGGGTGAAGCCTCCCTCTTTGTTGAGTTTACTTTTGCTATGTTTAGGTTTACTCCCAAGGGGGCCAAGTGGTTCCTTTCACAGGGAAAGGATTTCTGCAGTCTGTGTGTTCGGTAGATTGCAGTTTTATAGAAACGCCAAAGTAAATTCTGTAAGTTAAAGGTGCATTAAATAAAAGAAAAGGGACCCGTATATAATATATATATATATATATATATATATATATATATATATATATATATATACATGGTTTCACTCATATTCAAAAAATGCTGAAATCTCGAATTTCAGCATTTCGAAACTATGACGCCGAACCATTCACAATCCTGAAACCCACAATCACGAATCACACAGTCACGAACATACATGCACCATACACCACATAGCACACACACCATTCCAACCACAGTACAGAAACCACATAACCCTACACTACATATAAGCAGGGGGGCAAGCCCCCCTGCACCCATGTGGGGGGCTATGCCCCCCACATTTCCCCTACTTATATATACCAACTCTGAGATTGCACATAACGTAAAACAAAAAAAAAATACTCACACCATGGCATTCTATACTTGCTTGCACACAAATACACATCACACATACACAAACACCAACAAATCCAACACTCACACTCATACTTACACCTCCCTACCCTTACCCTCACATGCAACATACAAAAACACACACAAACACTCACTCGCCTTCAATTTCAGACACTATACCAGTGAAATACTTCACGCAACATACCAGAAATGCATAAGCGTGGATTCGAATTCACTCTTATGCACTTTTGGCATTCTGCATTTTCAACTTCATGGTCTTGGAATGCTGAAATTTGAGATTTCAGCATTTCGAGATTATGAAGTGAAACCATATGTATATTTATATGTGGATGAGCTGCATTTCAGAGACAAGTGGTGGTCGGGGAAGAAACAAAATATGCCAACTAATGTTGGGGGAGGGGAAGCCCTGCAATGGCTATGGAGATGCAGAGTAATATTCAATGGAGAGGTAAAGGAAGGTAGTCAATAGAGTGTGGGAAGGGAGGAAACAGGCCAGTGAATCAGGTTGAGCCAGAAAGTGTGAGTCAAGTATCAGTACCTGAGGGTCCTATTGTAGTTATCTTGGGGATAGGACCCAGAGATGAGGCCAGAAGGGCTGAAAAAGGGGGTAAATATGCGGAGACAGATTGGAAGCTATAGGTGGAAGATGTCTATGCCATTTGATTGGGCTGACCTGGATTTGTTGGAAGTATTTGAGGAAGAAATGGAAAACACCAGGAGCAGTAGTATGCCAAGATACAAGGAGGATGACAAACCCAACACAACAGGCAACAGGTATGACAGAAGGTAGCAAGGCAGCAGATGGTCAGGTGATCCCTATTTTGGGATGATAATAGAAGGTAACAGCATTTGAGCAAATAAAAGTAAAAAAGCAGTTTGCATGATAAGAAGTTGATGTTCTTTCTCTGAAACATGCTGCACTATATATATTAATATATTTTTTCCGCTTCTTTATTCTGTCTTTTTCTTTGCATTGTATGTCCCTCACTTGAGAAATTATTCTGAGATGGTGGAAGAAGAATTTGATGAAGTTGCCTGAGAAAGAAGAAGGTACTGATTTGTAGAATAGCAGAGGGCTTATGAAGGAATACATGAGACACAGGAGGAATTTGGCTCTCATTTGGAGGCACAATCTAGTAACAGTGAATTGAGGATTAAATGGAAAATTCTGAAGACAATTGTCGAAGTCACTATGAGTGAGATTTTCTTTTACTGGATTGTCTCACCATGAGAAGATACATGCAAAATATTTTTGTTTTTAACTGTTTTTTCATGAATTAATTTGGAAGTGGACAAGCAAAATGGAGGGCTGTGAAACAGACATGTCCTTACAATACAAGCTTATATTGCACTGGTCTTCAGTATTGGGAGAAATACATGAACAGGATTGCAATAATCAAATATGCATAAAGTTATAAAAAATAGTAGGAATGTGCTATTTAAATACATGGATATGTAGAGCATAATAATACTAGAGAGCTCAGTTATCAGTTCTATAAATATCTACAGTCCTACAAAAATATCAGTTATATTTTTTGTGCTTTTGTATAACAGTTTTTCCCTTCTGCTTGCTATATTCCAGTTTTGTAGACAGAAAACATTTTGGCTTGAAATAGTTGAAATATTTCAAGTGATTCAAATGTCTAGCAAGTAGGAATACTTTTACATTCTGTGGGGCAGAAACAGATTTTATATGACAGTTTATTTCTCTATGGTGGAGATTGTTTGTAGGGGAAGGGTCGATGTACAGCAAAGCTAGTTTGAAGTTGTAGAGATGTTGCATTGAGAAGGGAATGTAAAAATGTACATTTCGCAAACTATAGAGAATAAGAAGGTGATAGTGAAGGAGATGGGTAATTCACAGATGGTTTAGAGAGAGACTAGCAAGTGATTTTAAAAGCTTTCTATGTGCCAAATGAGGATAGTTTCATAGTAGTTTCATAGTATAGTACTAGGCTATCTACCCTGGGGCATTTGTAAGCCTAGCCATAGTGATGTGGCTTTTGCCATCCCATGAAATGGTACAAAAAATGTACAGAAGAAATTTAGAATACTGTGCCTCTGTCTAGTAGTGACACAATGAAGGTCCCCTTATATAATAGAATTAGTTTACTGTGCCCCTGTCTAGCAGTGACACAGATGTGACCCCTGGGGTAAACTTATGATCTCCCATCCACTCATCAAGATTTCTCTTGAAGAGAGTCAGTGAGGGGCTCTGCCTAATACGAACTGGGATCTTGTTCCAAAGCATGGGAAGCCTCTGGGTTATGAATCTATCCCTCCAGCATGTCCTATTCATACTTGCGCCGAGGTTTAAGTCTTTAGCTCTCGTGGTCCTGATGGATTTGGATTTTTTGAGGTGGAGCATGTCCATCAGATCCTGATTGGACATGGCCTTGTACGTCAGGCAGAGATCACCTCTAAGCAGGCGGTATGCTACTGAATAGAGCTGAAGTTTCTTTAGTCTGGCAGAATAAGACATATGTTGGAGACCCTTGATCCTCTTGGTGACGTACTTTTGTGGCCTCTCCAGCTGTTGCAAATGCCGGGTGAGATACATACCAAATGAGGCATTGTACTCAATCATGGGTCTGATGAGGGAGGAATATAGGGGTACAATGACATCCTTGGATCTGGATGTGAATCCCTTCATGATGAGGTGTGCAAGGTAGAATGTTTTTCTAACCACTTTGGCAAAGTGGGTGTCAAATGAGAGGTCGCTGTCGATTTGGGTCCCTAGGTCTCTGATTACTTTTTCCATACTCAGTGGGTTGCTGTCTATGTGATAATTTGTGGGTACTTTGTTTTCCCCAAAGGGGATGACTATACATTTTTTGGCATTTAGTTTAAGGCCGTGACTCCGGCACCAGTTGTCCGTTTCTGTGAGACCTTTTTGTAGGATGTGTGTGTCTGCTGGTGTATTGACTATGGCGCCTAGTTTACAGTCATCTGCGAACTTTGTCAGCCACAGCCCTCCCATGTTTGCTTTAACATCTGAGAAATAAATGCCAAACAAGAGGGGTCCCAGGACAGATCCCTGTGGGACACCACTTGTGACTGGCTTTGAGTCTGACATTGCTCCAGCGATTTTAACTTTATGGGTTCTGTCCTTTAGCCAGTTTGCAACCCATCTAGTGACATAAGGGTTTACTTTTAAGCTGTTGAGCTTATCTATAAGCCAGAGGTTTTGCAGATGTTAGGGGGAACAAATGGGCACATTTGGAAAAGAAAGGTTGTATAATTATTGGGGAAGAATTGAATATTATCCTGCATCCAGAGAAGGATGTACTATATGGGGCAGTGGAATTTCACAGGGAATGCCAAAAAGCAATGAGGAATCGTATGGACAGATTGAGGCTGGTGGGTATAAATGAACGATTCGAGCCAGATGGGAGGAGATTTTCATTCTTTAGATGTAAAGCAGTAGATTACCACTGGGTGTAAATATGTACATAGTCCACTATGGTCTACAAGCCTCTCTAGCACTCATAAATTGTTATAAGATCTTTACTATGAGAATACCCCCTAGAATCTTTTCTACCTGGAGCCTCTCAACCACAATGTTGTGTCTTTGTGCATTTTAATTGTGTATATAATGCCCTAACAGTATTTTAAATGCAGCTTACAATGATATGTACCTTAGTCATTCATTGTCTGTAAGAATCCCCATGTGTTATTGTAGCTTAAACCTATCATTAATTCTCTTTATATTAGATCTTTTATGTTGTAGCACCTATATCTCTTATGTTTTTGCCTTCATATTTTGGATAATTAATTCACTGGATTCTTATTCTGACTTGCATCTCTACATAAATCTGTATCTGTTTGCTTTTGTGTTTACATTGTAAACAGTGTGATTTAGTGATACTGTTCTTACTGTATGCCTGTGTGCCTGTGTCTTAGCTAAAATGGTCTTTGGACCAGCCCCCCCCCCAGTTATCAAACTATAAAAAAAACAAACAAATAAATATGGCTATAAAACAGGGAGATCAGGGAGGATTACATGAAGTATATTAACTTTATTGTATACAAAGATGGAGCATATAGAGGGGTATTCAGGGATGTGGGTAACAAGGACCTTGCAAGAGACCAAGGGGAACATAATCAGTAGGAATTGGGGGAGATGTGACATTATTGAGGTGATACAACAATTAAAATTGGGGATAGGGGGACCCAATGGGCTATTTACAGGTTTTAATAAGATGGTGGGTGAACACAATGGAAATGTATTACCAAGAACATGCAATGAAACAGCAGATAACATGCAAATCCCTATGACACTGGAGAAGGTTGTAGTAATGATTGTTTATATCATCAGAAGAGAGATAAATGTAAAACAAAAAATAGACAAAACCAACACATTTTTGCAGTACATATGCCAAGTTATTTTGTGAGGATTCTAAAAGCAGAGCAAAGATAGGCTTAGTTGAAGGAATCTGCTGACCATTAGATAGTGTTGGAAAATTTTATTGGGTGAACTTAAAGAAAAGTAAGGTGAGATGAGACTTATGAGTATACAAATTCTCAAGTGGGCACCCCAACTTCCAAAAAAGGTCATTTGTAAAGGGTCAAATGGTTAGGGCTGCCAAAATGGTAAGCACCAAGAAAAAATTTGTGGAAGAAATTCAATTTATTTTGAATATGTTTAGAACCAGACACTACCCACAGGAATTATTGGATGGAATAAAAGACAAAGTTATCTTAAAGTGCAGTAAGGGTATATACAAACTCATTATGGCAAATGCTATGAATGATGTGATACTTGATCTAGGCCAACACAAAAGGGAAGACAAATTTTGTATAAGTTTTATAACTACCGTTAACTAGGATGCACAAGAAGTTGTAAATATAATTTGAAGCAATTGGGACATATTAAAATTTGACCATAATGTGTTCAAAAAGGTAGGTGAATTACCAACAATTATTTATAGGAAAGATATATCTTTCAAACATATACTTGAAATGAGCAAACACCTGAATGTGGGTCATACCAATAGAATTAAAGGTCATTTTAAGTGTAATAGGGTAGGTATTGTGCATGTATTCTTGAAACAAATGAAAGGTTTCTTTTAAATGGTAGAACCATCAATATAAATGGACACTATGATTGTAATACTCAAAATGTTGTATATATGGAAAGTGTCAAACATTTCCTATATTTTATATAGGAAAGACCAACAGACACTTTAAAAACAGGATTGGTGAACATTTACTTGATATCAAATATGGTAGGTTGTCAAATGCACTAGCTAGGCACCTTATAGAATGTATTGATCATAACTTTAAATTTCTAGTTATTCAGCAACTGGTAAAGGACCCACAGGGAGATGTCTTTATATTCATTTGGATATTTGTGAGCTGAGATGGCAGTTGCGATGTAACGCAACAGAATATCTGGGCATTAATGAAGCAATTAGTATTTCAAGCATTTTAAAGTTAAAAAAATATTTTAGGTTGACTTGGAAGAACCTTTTCTGTTAAAAGTATGTTTTGATATTTATTAACAACATTAATTTATAGTATGTGTATTAAGTATACATTAATCTTAAAAAACCTGTGAATGGGATTTTAACCTGGATTTAAACATGCATTTTTTAAAAAAAAATTTCTTTATGTATTTAATATATGTAAGCATTTTAATGGGATATCAGTGAGCAATACCAGTTAGTAGCTCAATTATTGTTTAAATGGTACTTATTATTTTATTAGTGTGTATATAAAAGGCTGGGTATTTTTTTGTAAATTTGTTCTGATGAAGTCCTTGTGATCTTTGAGGGAAGAAAGCCCTTAACGTTGTTTATGTGGACAATAACATTCAGATTGGTTGTTCATCATGCTGTGGTTGCCTTGGTTCTATTGTTTTCAGATTTCTGGCTTTTGGAGGTTTGAACTTAAAGAAAGGTGACGTGAGATGAGTTCTTATGAGAATACAAAATGCTTTTGATTGTGTGAAATGGGAACAAAATGAGGGCATTAATGATAGTCATAGGAGATGGGAATGTGGTTAAAAAAGGTTAGGGCACTGTAGGCATTGCAGAAGCTTAAGGAAGTTTTGGGAGGACCTCCTGTGTTAACCAGTCCAGAATACAGCAAAGAATTTGTTGTGCAGGTAGATGCTTTGAACCATGGGGTGGGGGCTGTAATTAGCCAGATTTCTTCAGAGGGAGAAGAGCACCTAGTGGTTTGTCTCAGTCATATGCTCCAACCCAGGAAGGAATGCTATACAGCTGTGGAAAAGGAATGTCTAGCCATAGTGTGGGCACTGCAGAGACTTCAGCCTTACCTGTATGGAAGGAAATTCACCGTAGCTACAGATCACAACCCCCTAACATGGTTACACCAAGCCAGCCAGCAAAATGCCCAGTTGTTAAGATGGAGCCTAGGGTTGCAAGCATATGATATGTCAGTGCAGTACCGCAGTGGAATTAGCAATGCCAACGCAGATGGGGTCTCAAGTCAGGGAATGGGATAAGGTATACTCAGATAGACCTAACCCTCTCAAGCAACATTTCTCAAGGGTCACTTGAAAAACTAACTTGAGTTATCCGGGGGAACGGGGGGTTAGATATGTGAAGGCTGCCAACCCAGCCAGATAGAATTTTATAGATAATTCTCCGTGATTGTAAATATTAATATAATCCACGGGTGTGTTTTTACAAATGTAAGAAAACTAAATGTAAGAAAACTGTGTTATATGTTTGGAGCTTCAAAAATGTAACCACAGTGCACCCTGCTGGAAAAAAGCTGATAAGTGAAGCATTTTTGTGGCAGTTTGATCTCAACCTCAAGAAAATGTTTTAAACCAATACTGTAGGATAGCCTGACATAAATCTAGAAAACATCTAGACTAACCTGGCCATATTCTATCTATCTCTAAGAGAAATACAAAATTCTAAATACTACTTTACATACAAGGTAATGTACTGGTAAGTTGGTGTCAGCTTCAGACAAAATCCAAAATGCTCAAATCTTTCTCTCTGAGATAGTCTTAAATTGATATACACATTACTGCTGAGTCATTTCACATTACATAATTTTGATACCTCTGTTGAAGTTTCCCAGGCTCACAAAACTCAAAATTTAACATTGTTTGTAATCTTGCACCTGCCAGGAAACCACAGCAATAAAGGACACTTTACATATAAAACATAGTAATTAGCTCTTGTCCTAAGACAATAGAAAGAATTTCTTAGTCCAGACATCGTATCTCCGAGCTTGAGATCAAACAGTCACAAAAATGTTTTACTTATCAGCTTTCTTCCAGCACGGTGCACTGTGGTTACATTTTTGAAGCTCAGAACATATAACACAGTTTTCTTGCATTTAGTTTTCTTACATTTGTAAAAACACACTGTGGATTATATTAATATTTACAATGACATAGAATTATCTACAAAGTTCTATCTGGCTGGGTTGGCAGCTTTCACAAATACCATGAAGCTTTATTATAGGCATGGCAAGAATATGGTGGGAGAGTTAAAAATAGAAATGTGAGTGACAAAATGTACATGCTAAGCATTTAGGAAGGAAGCACAGATTTTACTGATCTATATTTCATAAAACCTATAACTCATACAACTGAAACCATTGAATGCAATTCACTAAATCAAAAAAAGGAGCATAAAGCCCCCCCCCCCCCCCTTTGCAGGATCCATGGTAGTGCTTGCTTTCTTAGTGTGATATAGATGTCCAGTGAGTTTTAAATGTATTTTTTCCATTAAGTTGCAGTTGGATCGAACTGTAGCTCAGTTAAATATGATACTTTACAGCATGTTTTGGATAAAAATAGTCCTTCCGTAGAGAAGGTGAACGCAGATCAAGATGTTCCTTTATACACACACACACACACACACACACACACACACACACACACACACACACACACACACACACACACACACACACACACACACACACACACACTCACACAGATATTTACAAACACACTCATACAGACAAATACAGACACATGTGAAAAACAGTTACAAGTACTTCTCAGCTAAATTACTACTCTGGAAAGTTTGTTGCAAATCTGAATCCTGAACCTGATGCCCTTGTTTAGATAGCTAATGTGTATCAAGGAACAGATTCCATGTCAATGAAAAATGCCAGGAAAGTCATACATCTAAAATTCGTAAAGCATTGTTAACATTGTTGACAAAGTGTTGGCACATTATGCTTACCATGTGATATGATGTTTCTGTATGATAATCAGAATTGTGACTCAGCAATGAGTGCCTTCAGCCTTGTTAAGACTAGCTTTCGACACTTCTTGAATTTTTTCCCCAAGAACGGAAAAAGTGCTCATAAATAGAACAATAGGTCCTAAGTTTGAATTCTGGTATAAGAAACTATTGTCTACTTCTCTTTATTAAATGATATAAAGTTACGAACATTGTTTACTAAACATAATGAGTTGCCCACTATGGCTGTAGCAGGTTTCCAGAGGTGGACAATAATCTTATCAGTGTGGACTTTGACTGAATATAAAGATGATTGTGGGCCACAGGATTCCCTTACCAGGCATGACTGATAATGTAACTGAAGGTGTGAGAGAATGTATAAATGCTTTAACAGAAAAATCACCTTCAAGAAATTCCAAATATTAAAATTTTAGCACACAGGAAAAGAAATGGCAAACAATGATGTATATTATACTACATAAATAAATGTTAGCATCATTAAGGTGATGAGAAATTTAAAATGTTTCAAAAGAAAACATTTGAACTCTCTTCACAGAAACATTATATTTTTCATGTAATCAGAGTCATTATTCTGTGGAAACTGAGAAAAGCAGTAAAAGAAGGATTGTATATTGGATATGTTGATGTTTGATGGACATACTGGTACTGTTAAAGAAATAAAGACTTTAGTGTCCAGGTATGTATGGTAGCCAAACATGAGAAAATGACACTAAGAGCATGCATAAATAAGTCTAGTCAAATGAAAGAACTCATACCTGGACAGGACCCATTGCACCCATGGACATTGGAAAAGAATGCATGTTGACTTTGCAGATCTTTTCTTGACTAGTATGTCTATGGTTATGATAATTACATATGTAAAGTGATTATAATGTTTAGTTTGTCTGAAATGGCATTGCACTTTACACTAACTAGACTGAGATAACTGTCTGCCAAGTATGGATTACTGTAGCATTTAGTCATAGATAATGATACTCAGTGGACGTCAGAAAAAAAATCATTATTTCTTTAAAGAATTCTGAAGTCCAGCACTAGTGCATTTTACTGGCAGTGGCCTAAAGGGAGGGTTTGTTCAGATGTTTAAAGTTGGGGTGAAGAAATGATCTGATAAGCTATTAGGTAAGAAAGATATAGTTTCATTATTTCTGCTCCAGTACAGAACTACTTTGTATTGTACAGCAGGTCAGTCAACTGCAATGTTATTTCTTAAAAGACTTCTAGTGCATAAAGTGCCATGATTACCTTCTGAAACTGGAAAAAAGGTTTGTTAATCAATTTTCTGACATAAAAAGTGTACATAACAAGCTTTTGTTGAACAACTCTAAGCACTGTGAAGCTCTAGTCTTGCACTGCAAGGAATTTGGTCAATGTCAGCCACCATGAAATAGCAGTAGAAGTTAAAATAGCTTTAAAAACTGTTACTTTCCTGTGCCACACTATTGAACAAATGGTGTGGTACAGCCATGTCTAACAGCATTTACAGCCATTAATTGGTCATAGGGACACTTTTCTTCTGCCTGCTGTCTGTCTAGCAGCTGTAAGTGTTTCGCTGCTTTCAAGGATGTAAAACACCTCCTACTCCTACACTTTTTTCTTCTGTAACTGGTAATATATGGAACATATAAAGCTCCATACAAAGAATTATGATGGTGTCTCTCCCATCATAGCTCTTACTTTGTGTTCTAAACCTGGATGCGCAGATTTGCTTCATGAGATTTGTTTCACTCCACTCTCAAGCTGAATTTCTTGACATTCATGTCTTAGACACATAATATAGAGGATTATGAGTAAGGCAGTGATCCTAACTGACTTATTATGTATTCCAGACATGGATACCAAGAAATTCACCTTGAGAGCAAAGCTTGAGAGGGGAATCTTGGCATCCATGTTGAGAACACATAATAGTAGGTTAGGATCAGTGATCCGATTGTAACTTTTTGTAGTGCATAGAGCTAGTAACTGGAGAAATAAATAAATAAATAAATAAATAAATAAATAAATATGAGACAGATTCCAAAAGAGATGCTTTCAGTGCAAGCCTACTTTGATTCCGAAAGACTTGCTCTCAGCATAGCTGACTTATTTCAGTTTAAGACCTATCTATAAACAGGCTTGCACAGGGCACCACAATTCAAAACACTTGCTTTCAGCCTACATTTGGTGTATGTGGGTACTTACACCAAGAGTCTTTTGAAATTAGTAATACAAGTAAAAAAATATCTGCTGTCGAAATAAAGTAGATAAAACAAACTGGGTGATACGGCAGAACAATAAGCTCACAAGTCTTGTATAAAATAAAACTCGTCTCTGAACATACAGTATCCAAACCTGGAAGAAATCGAACTTTGTGTAAAAGATAAAGCTTTATTGTAGATGGCAAGCGCTTTCACCACTGAGGCTTCTTCCGGCCATTAAGACAATCATTTAATTACATTCTTTTATGTAATTCAAATAATGACATAATTTCCTCTAACAATAAATAATTCAAGATGAAAGCCTAGACAATCCAAAAATTAACTATATAAAACACAGTTTAAATCTACATTTCATATCATAATTATTCAATAAAAAATGATACAACAATAGCTTCGCTTATATATCTATATATAAAAGTGTAGGTTGTTATACTGGCAACCCTCAATTTATACAATATCTATTAAGAATTAATAAAAACGAAGTATAAAAATAAAAATAAATATATATATATATATATATATATATATATATATATATGTATGTGCATAAAATATGCTCATCTATTTGCACATAAAAATATATAAAAAATTAGTTACATAGTAGCCAACATAATAAGAGTTGAATATTGTATTATAATATAATTCATTTCCTAAAAGGCCTGTTCTTAAGTACTGGTTTTATCGATACTCTATCATTAAGACCAGGGTAACAGTCAGACCTTAACCTAATAATCCATTTACTCTATATTTCTTCCGTTCTATTCCTAATATCACCTCTTCTAATACTTGGAACATTTATCTGAATCACCTGGAAATTAAAAGTATGTTTAGACATATTATTACGGAAGACATGTTTAGACAGTGCACTTCTGACTGATTTGGTATTGATATCATAAATATGCTCTCTAATTCTGTCTCTCAGCCTTCGGTCTGTCTTGCCCACATAATATGCAAAGCACATCGTGCATGTAGCTAAATAAATGAGATGTTCAGTATTACAATTACCTTCCACTTTAAAAACAAATTCCCTTTTTGTTCTAGGGTGTACAAATATATTTGTGCTATTAATTTACTTGCAATAGTTACATTTCTTACAGGGCTTAGTACCATACATCTCACCAACTGTGTTATATGTTCTTGTGATTCTATTCGGACCACATAGCATCCTATACAAATTCATTTTATTTTTATAGGTGAAGTTAGGAAAATCACCTATAATGTGATGTATCTGTGGATTCACTGTCAAAATGTCCCAATACTTTCTATAAATATTTTTTACTTGGCCAACATCTTGTGTATAATATATACATACTCTAAGTTCATCTTCACTTGTAATATTTGATCTAAATTTTGTAAACTCATCTTGGTCATTAGAAGCTGTAAAATAAGGTTGCACTCGATCTAAACATCTAGATAGATAGATAACTATCTAGATCCATAAGACTATTTTCCATTTCCACAGGTGTGTACAATCTTTGTTCAAGTTTATGTTTAAATTCTAAGAGTTCATTTTTAAAACCTCTCTCAAGGGAATGCAAGCGAGACAGCCTCATAGCTTATCCTCATATGATATTCTTAACTATAAAATTTGGATGCATGCTGGATCTATGCAATATAGCATTCCTGTAACATTTTTTTCTATATGCACCTGTGTTAATTAGTCCCATGTTAGTTAGTTCTATGTATACATCCAAAAAAGATATTTTATATCTAGACATCTCCATGGTAAAATTCAGATAACTAGTTAACCCATTCATTTCGTGAAAAATTATTGATGTAGTTTAAATTCATCTGAAACCCAGATGAAAAAAAGGTCGTCCACAAAACGTATGTAAAATTTGACATACATTTTAAAATAATCTAGTTTAAACAAGCTATTGTACTCCCAATCAGCCATTACGAGATTGGCGTAGCTATTAGCACATGAAGTGCCCATAGCTACGCCATCTCATTGTAAGTATAGCTGTTCAGAAAAGAAAAATACATTATTTGTAAGAACCATTCGCATTAAATCAAACAGTGTTTCAATTTGTATGTCAGTGTAAGATCTTTGTTTCTCCAAAACTCTACGTATGCAAGTTAATCCTTCTGTATTAGGTATACAAGTAAATAAAGACTGAACGTCCATTGTTACTAGTATATATTGCTTTTCTGGTGTAATATCTTTCATATTCTCATATAACATCATCAGAAATTGCTGAGTATCTTTTAAAATATGTCTATATTGACTAACTATTGGCCTCAACTTACTTTCCAAGTAAATGGAGATAGGTTCAGTTACCCATCCTCTCCCAGAGACAATTGGTCTCATGGGAGGTTTTAAAGGGTCCTTGTGTATCTTGGGTACGCCCTGTATATATGGTATCATTGGATCTGGTATACTAAAATAATTATATAATTCTTCACTAATTCTTGTGCTTTGAAGCATATACAGTAAAGAATTAGACAAATTATTAATGATTCTACATAAATACTCATAATGAATGGGCCGATAATAGTTAGTATCTTTTAAATGCTGTAACATACTAGCAACATAGTCATTGGTATTCATAATGACTATAGGTCCGCCTTTATCCGCTGGTCTAATGACTATCTTGTTATCTCGTTTGAGATTACTTAATGCTACACGCTCTTTGGAATTAATATTCCCTACCCATTTTTTAACACGATTACTTTCTGTCTTAACATGCAACTCCTGTTCTACCATTTTAGAGAAAGCTTCAACTAATGGATGGAGAACAGGAACATAACTGCTGTTTTTTTTTTAAATTTATAGCAGTTGTGTGTTGGTTAGATTTCCCGTAGTTTAATTTCAATTGTAAATTGCGTGTGAACATTTTCAAGTCTATGACTGATTCTGTGATGTCACTAGTAGTGGATGGAATAAAAGAGAGACCTTCCTCCAATATATATATTTCATCACTAGACAATTCTTTATCAGAGATGTTCCAAATTAGTGATTGATCGTTCTCTCCCACATTTTTGAGTGTGGGTCCTATCTTCTGTTCTTCCGCTGCTGGAGTGTTCTCTGTCTCCCTCGACTCATAGAACGATCCCTTCCCACCTTCCGAAATTCTTGTATAGGTAAAGGGACCGCCTCATTGCGTTTTGTACTTAAATTAGCTTGGCTACTAATTTTCTTTCTAACTACTGCATCTTCTACTGCTAGATTAGATGTATCTAACCGAGCATTAGTTTCTTGGTCTCCTATATCAGCTTCACTACATAACTGGTTTTGACTATCTGACAGATTAGTATGATTGGTATCACAATCTTTATGCACATCAGCTGTAACAACCAATAAATTGTGTCTTCTACAAACTTTGTCAACACCACAGTCAGTCAGTTCTGTAACACCAACATTATTTCCATGCAAATTTACATCTAACTTATTTAAAATGTCATTCATTTTACCATTTGAATTATCATTTTTACTGTTTCCCTTTTTGTTTCTAATGCTAGCGTTATCAAAACTGCTGTCTTTTTTATCATTAGATCTATCATGCCTAGGCCAAGTAAAAATGTGGCCACTTTGAAAATCTAAAGTGTCTCTTCGTATCGTATTACGTTTTTGTTCCAGCAGCTTTTTCTCGAAAAAGAAAACATTGTCCAACAGTTTACTGAAACATTTTTCCAAGGCATGACTTGGATAGATCTCAAATATATGTTTCTGTTGTTGTTTCACCTTATCTCTCAACATAGTCTCTTCAATAGTGAAATAATCAATCAACAATTGCATGTAACGCATACTTGTATCAATGTTAATCAGTTGCCATTTATATAATAAGTCGGGATATAATGTACCTGTGGTCGGCATTTTAAAAATGCGTAGACCTCTTGGAACTATTCTTCTTGAAATACAAAGTTCAAAATGTTGCCATTGAAGCTGTAAGCGTTTTAACTTAATAAAATCCAACTCCATGGTTTCCAAGAGCGTGGTAAGTCCAGTATAGCTGTCGTGTTTGAACCCTTCTTCCATCTGTTTGTTAGTGATGTCATACGCCAAAAGCGGATTTTCATCCCCAATGATATAAGATTCAAACCTCTGCATTTGATTAACAGTCTTCTCGGGTTTATATGGTAGTTCCACAATGTCTTGCGCTAGTTCTGCCATAATCAAGATGCAGCAAAAAATCAGTAATACAAGCAAAAAAATAGCTGCTGTCAAAATAAAGTAGATAAAACAAACTGGGTGATACGGCAGAACAATAAGCTCACAAGTCTTGTATAAAATAAAACTCGTCTCTGAACATACAGTATCCAAAACTGGAAGAAATTGAACTTTGCGTAAAAGATAAAGCTTTATTGTAGACGGCAAGCGCTTTCACCACTGAAGCTTCTTCCAGCCATTAAGACAATCATTTAATTACATTCTTTTATGTAATTCAAATAATGACATCATTTCCTCTAACAATAATTAATTCAAGATGAAAGCCTAGACAATCCAAAAATTAACTATATAAAACAACACAGCTTAAATCTACATTTCCTATCATAATTATTCAATAAAAAATGATACAACAATAGCTTCACTTATATATCTATATATAATATTTTGAAATTAGGCCCAAAGCATTTCACCAGCTTTTAAAGGTGTAAAGCACTTGGTGGGTGCTGTCAGAGAAGCAGTGTAACACAATCTCTTTTGTTTACAATTACCTTCCAAGCTTCTCAGCTTTACAAATTTTTGTAGAATGCCCAGATTTTTGCACTCATATGTTTGCTCTGCTCCTCATAAAGTCAGTGAGTTTTGGACAAATTGCTGAGGATTGAATTAATAAAATAATTGCATACATTTAAGTTTTATACTTCAAACCCTTCAGAAAATGCATAAGACCACACATTCTGTCATTGTATTAACTTTATAAGTTTATAGCAGGAAGTCAGGGACATGTTATCAGTATGGACAGCAGGCAGAACTAATCTTTTATTCTGCTGCTGTCAAGACCCAGTTTTAACAATGTAAGCAAGGGGAGCTTAACACTTGTTAAGATTGGAGCTCATGCCACTCTAGCACTTAATTGATTCATATTTTCCAAATATTGGAGAGTAATCACTGCATTCCCTGCTCTCCTAGCTGGTTATGACTGAAGACACAATCATTTGCTATATCAGAGTGAGACTTGAGCAGGGAATGCAGTGAGACTTCATATAATCAAACCAAACTTGAGTGTAACTATAAAAAAGAAACAATGCCTATACTAATCAATATGATGCACACATAATGCACAGATTCTTTAATGAGCTACATTCACTTTACCTTTGAGATACAACAAGATGCTATAGAAAGGGTTTTCTAGGAATATTTTTACAAACTTATCTTGTTGCATTTTATGTGAAAGATACAGACATTGATATCACTTAATATTTGGCACACTGACAAGATAAGGGCAACAGTGACTGTGGACACCACCATCTTGAACAGGTGAATTCACCTACAGAAAGGTAGACTGTGATGATGAGAGCCTACAGTGAAGTTGAAGAGCAATTTGTCTGTAGGTTTACTGACAATTGACATAATGTCAGATACAGGGCATTCGCATAAGGTTTGAAAAACACCTGGCTGAAGCATTTGAGCTTTGTATCAAAATTCTGCCATGAGGAGACGTTTTGTTTATATTTGTGAATTCAAAAATGCCCTCATTAACATGCAACTATGATATCTCTTTTAGAATGGCACTGGGGAAGAATAACATGGTACTGGTCTTGATATTCTGAATAACAGCAATAGCAGATATCTGTATACCTGAGATGGACTATAATAGAAACTGTGACTGAGCCTGAATGCAGACCACCGAAAGTTAAGTGTGTGCAAGGAAAATGTGTCATTGTGTAATCTTTCTTACTACAACAAATAAGGCCTAAAAAGAAATTAGAATTGCACTACAAAATGTCAGGCTGTAGGATATACCTATGTGCCAAAAACACATTTTCATCTGGCAGTTACCGTGTGTTTGAGATAAGTTGTTTCACTATGTTGTTTTCCAGGAACAGCTATAATACATCTTGTTACACTGTGCAGAGATGACTGTTTAATGAATTCTGAGAATTATTCTAAGCTGTCTTCATCATATTGGAAAGCTCCAATGCCAGATCTGAAAATCACAGACAAATCTGTAATGGGGGTGTAATGTACTGGACATCTGTCTCTTCAAAACTCGGCCAATGAGTATTACATGGTAAAAAAATATATATTATTAAAATTAACTTAGTCCAGTATATGGATGTCAGTGTTAAGAGTGTTGCAAATATATTGAGCACATAATGACAGCCCTTTTACATTCATCATAATTTTTGAAGGGTCTTTTTAAGTATTATTGTTTATAACTCAGACTTATACAATAGATCTGCTTAAATGAACTTTACATTTTGAATATTTTCATGACTGAAGAAGAATTCTAAAAGGTAAGCCATTATGTTCAGTTTTAAAGCAGTGAGGTAGAGATATATTGTTACTTGGCAGTAAAACGTCTGCCATCTGTCCCAGATAACACATTTAAATTCCATTTTAGCAGAATTATAATAAACTACATAGTACTCCACTCAGAAATTGGAATACTGTGCTCATAGGCTGATGGCAGCTAAAACTGGCCTATTAAAATATGTCATGTGTCATTTACATACTAATTTTGAGTTCTAATTTTAATTAACGTAAAGAATGTTCACATTTACTACTAAATGTATTTAATATGGAACTCTTTGGAACACCAACAGAAAAATTGATTGGAATAATATTCAGAGATAAGTTATTTCATTTAGTTTGTACATATGTTTCATCTACTCATACCAGAGGTTCCCAGTGTAATTTATTATGACACTAATAGCATTTTCGTCTAGCATATTTAAGGTCAGAATATTCTACATTTTAATTTTTTTATTTTTGCCCAAAGTTGAGTATTACTTGAAATAAATCACAAGTACTTTTAAATTCAAATTCAGCAAAACTATTTATTTGTTATTTAGATAACTGGAATGACAAATATAAATATTTTTTCAGTGATATTCCCAACATGTTTGCCTTTATATATCAGAAGAATAAGATTTTGAGCAGTCAAACACTCGTTGTAGTTGTAATGTTCTCATGTTAGCACTTATCTTTACTTAAATGTTACTGTAAAATATTATCCCCTACTCTGAGTAGCAAGTCATTTATACATTTAAAATGAGGATGGATTAAATTCTTGACCTGAGCTCTTTGAATGTATAGCACAATCCAAAAAAAGCTATACTTCTGCTTTTCCCAGTTAGGAGTTGCCACAGCAGATCACCTGTCTACTCATGATTGGCAGTGGAGTTTTATGGTATCGAGTTGCCAGCCTGGCACCCAACCTTCCACCAAAGGTACACACATGCACACACTCACACCTAGGGCCAATTTAGAGTGTCCAATCCACCTACAGCATGCCTTTGGAATGTTTGAGAAAATTGAAGCACCTGGAAGAAACCCACACAACCACAGGGAGGACATGCAGACACTGCACATAAGGCACCCCAGCCGAGGATTGAACCAGGGAACCTCCTGCTGTGAGGCAGCAACACTAACCACTACACCACTGCAGCTGCCCTCAGCAAAAAAAGTTTAGAAAACAAAGTGAAAGTTCATTGTAAGACAAATGCAAATTCACTATATACATGAAAAAGTGCTTTATTATGAATATATACTTCATACAACATTCAAACTTATAATCAGAACACTTAATACCTGAGGTCATGGGTGATAGCACACAGACCCTTGCAATTATTTGAGAAAAGAACAGAAAACAAAAAAATGATCAATGTGAAAAAATTGTTTTATTTTTGGTAATTTTTAGAATCTGTGTGTTTTATGGAGATGTAAAATGAAGCTAAATATTTTGTATACTAAAGCAGGTTATATGTTTTTAATGGAATAAGACATCTGCTTTAGAATCAGAACTGAAAGTCTGAACAGGAACTGTCAAGTAAATGACCAAGTCTCTCTCCCCTTTTCTAGCGAAATCAGTGATGAAGCATGTCTACTGGTCAGGCATTATGACAACTTACTTTTATGAGCAACTAATATATTTTAATGTGCAGTCTAGGGCATGACTTTCTTATGTTCATTTATATACTGTGTAACTTGAAGCAATTTGCTTAACTAGACCTCACTTTTGGTACCCCACCCAAAAAAAAGGTCCCACGTATACTTATTTGTCATACCTTATTAACAAAAAATATAAACTGCAAACAAAATAAATCATATTAAGAGGAAGCATAGGAACCCAAGTAACTTAATTCATATATATTCATAATCACATGGTAGGTAAGAGCTAAAATTATTCAAGTCCACATTTCAGCTTTGAAGCCTGTATATTTGCTTGAATTTTGGATTTTGTATAATGCAACACTGAGTTATTTTGATAATGTGATATTACTATAGGACAGATCTTGGACTGTATATGTGCTTCATGTAAAGTTGCAAAGAAAAATGCTGTCAGTAGCAGAAATGACAGACCTGGGGATTTAATAAAATTCATGTAGGAATAGTGGAAGACCTACAAGGAAGGTACCATGACCGTGTATGCAGATCCCCCTCGGCAGCATGCCTTGCATGTTAATGAAGGCACATTACTGAGGGACAGCCATGTAACATGGTTAGTGAATCAGCACTGTCAAAGTGCCAGATAGCAATGTATTTAAAAAGTATTTTAATTTTTCTTTTCTTTTCTTTTGTGTGTGTGTTTGTGCAGCACAGCACTTAGCAATGGACATGTGCCAGACATCTAAAAATAGAAACCGGATACATTTAATTTTTTAGGAAAGGTCAAGTTTAAGCATAGCTGAGCAGGTTTGAATGCCATGGCATGGTACTTAGCCGTGCTTAAACATAGTGGAGAGATATATGGAAAAGTGAAACAGCATTTCACATGGCCATATAGCCAAATGATTAGATTGATGGCCTTATATGCAGTAGGTGCAGGGTTTAAATGCACACAGTGATTATTTTGTAAATACACAGTATGACACAAAGAATGTTCCAAGACCACAAACTAAAAAAAAAGATGTTTTGCTGGAAGTCAAACAGTTTAAAACCAACCCGTAAAACTTCAAGTGTTGCTCAAGAAGTGTGATATAATCCAAGTGTAAAACACAGGTTTAATTCAAGAAATACAGTACAATCCAATAAGCGTATAAGTGCTTTCATTTTAAACCCTTTAAAACTTCATCAGATACAAATTGTAAAAGTTCTAAAGCCATTTAAATAAACTTCACCGGTCATGTGATCCTTTTAAAATTTTAAAGCAACATTCCCCTATTTTACACATCCCCCCAAAAATACATATTGCCATTAATTCATTCCCTAATATATATTAATTATGCCGTTTTAACTGTTGTGCTATTAAAATTAGTTCCTGTGGTTGTCATGCACAATAATCTTTATAAATATACCATTAATAATAACAATAAAAAATAACAATAAAAATACTAGCAAAGTATTGTTTTATAAACATTTTTCTCTCCCATGCTTTTAGTTTCAGGATGGGAGCAATACTGACATGGTTATTTAGTCATGTTTGCCTGTATGCCTCTAGTTGCATTTGCCATTTTAATTCATGTTGCTCCAGTATTACTGTCCAAGGACCCCCCCCCCCCGTGCTTTTCTTTCTCCACTCTTTCTAATATACTAAATTTAAAAGAGTGTTCAAAGTGCAAAGTGCATTGATGGTTCTTTCTTTTTTAATTTCGTATAAATGTTCATAAATACGATTACGGAGCTTTCACTCTGTTTTTCCCCACATAAAATCCATCACATCCCTGACATTTTGCGATGTAAATTATGCCTGTGGTGTCACAGTTGTATTTACCCTTTATATTTAATTTTCTTTCCTTTAGATTAATTTGAGTGCCCTCAAGTATTTAGTTTCAGTAACTGCATCTCCCACATTTTGACATCCTATTACATAAAGCATTTGCCACTTTCCTTTTTGCTTCAACCATATTTCTTTTATGTTAATGCCTCTTCTATAAATAATAGTGGGCATTACCCCTATGTCATTGATTATGGTTGGGTGTTCTTGTAGCACCTTCCAGTTTTTATTCAAAATCCATTTTATGCTACCACTAGCTTTATTAAAGGTGGTAATAAAGGCATTATTATATTTTTATGATTACCATAACTTCCAGTAATACTGATGGTTATCTTATTTTGTAAGTTCCTTGTCAGAATAGGTTGATAACATCCATTTTTTCTTTTAGATGTAACTTCTAATGTTAATTCATTTAATAATTCTGGTGAGTAACCTCTTCTAGTTAACATCCCTACTAGGGTGTCCACTTCTTTATAGTAGTCTTCATCTAGGGTGTTCATTCTGGCGCTCTAACCAATTGGCCCTTTGCCACTGCCCTTTTCTGTCTAAAGGGTTGGCAGCTAGTGAAGTGGAGTAACATATTCGAATATGTTGGTTTCCTGTATATACTAGCTGCATATTCCCCCAAACCATAATTCTTCCTAAGCATAGCATCCAAAAATGGCATCTCATTTTTATTGTACTGGCATGTGAACTTAAGGAACTCTGTACTTTCATTAATATACTCTAGAAAGTTTTTTTTTTTAATGTAGCCTCATTATTTCCCCATACAAGGAAGATGTCATCTAAATAATGCAGGTAAAATTTAATGTTGTCTGTATGAACGCTGTTGTGCATGAGCCTCTTTTCCTACTCCACCATAACTACATTTGCCAAATAGGACCCCACTGGGGAGCCCATGGCCACTCTTTTTTGTTTGTAAATTTCTTCCTCAAAGTATATGTAGTTGTTGGTGAGAACTATTTCCAAACGTTCTATAACATTGTTTACTATAGTCTGGTCCAGGTTTTTGTTTTCCAAATAATCCCTAGTCTATTCTATGGCTATGTTATGTGTAATGACAGTATATAGATCCCTTACATCTATAGTAGTCATAATATCTTCCTTTTCAAATCCAAGCACAGCTAAGCCTTGCCAAACACGGCTTAAACAAGGACTGTTTAGCAGTGCTTAGCTGGTGTGTGCATTTTTTAGCCTGTTTAAGCACTGTTCAGGCCCACTAAGCTGGTTTGCACACTGCTAAGCTTTGCTAAGTATTGCCAGTTTAAACAATGCTCTGCTGAGCTCAGTGGGTTTGCACGGTGCTAAGCGAAGCACCACATTTTTAAAAATGGCCCAATGTTGGTAAATAGCAGGAAAACAGCCTTATTTAATTGCAACAGGGAGGAATACAACCATAATCTGGTGGGCATTCTGGAGTCCAGGGTCATGGTTAGACTCCTTGTAAAATGCCATGATGTCCAGCTGCTGCAAGGCCAGTACCAGGGGTCAGAATACAAATTGGAGTCCTGGGACCGGCTGACATGTGATCTTACCAGTGCAACTGGTATCCCCTTCACAGGTAAGCAGGTGCGTCATCATTATGATGACCTGAAGCATCATAAGGGGGATCTCTTGGCCACCTGGGTCCAAGATTCTAGAGATGGGAATGTCCCACCACTTTGTAAGAATTGTTAACATTGCTGTACCAAATGTACTGTGAATGTGTGACAGACAGGTATGCATAATTATGTGTTTTTCTCCCCACAGCTGCAGAGGAGAAAGCTCACAACCTGAAGACCCATGTAGGGCTCCTGGCCATGTTTCATCATGAGTGCTGTGAATGCAGATATATCTTGCAATCTATAGTCATATAAACAAGCAAGAGTAATAAATTAGTAACTGCCAGTAGGTATATTCAGTTTTGATTGTACTGCAATGATTGTGGTCATAGACCTGGACTGAAATAAATGAGTAATGCCAGGTACAGTTCAATAAAGATGAAAGCATGAGACCTGATAATGTTAAGGAAATAAAGTTTCATCTGCAGTAGTAATGTTAAGGAAATAAAGTTCTACTGCATTAATAATGTTAAGGAAATAAAGTCCTACTGCAATAATAATGTTAAGGAAATAAAAAAAAGTGTCTACTGTATTAATTGTGGAATTACAGCTGTATTGCAAAACCTGCATTATTTCAGCTATTCATCAATACAGACTCTAGATATATACCATTCACTGCATGATGTCACGCTTAATAAAGCTGTGTTGTGCAATGTGCGTGCATTTTGGGCTGTTGGTCATGAAATCGAGTATGACAACTGCTGTGAAGTAAAAACAGGAAATAATACCACTACGTGACTGAACGTTAGCTAATAAAGAGTGTTTTGCTAAACTGTAGATGTAGCACTGTACTACAAGATATAATGCATTATGATATTTGTTCTGCAGTAAGATTTGAACCTATAATAGAAATGGCCAAGGTATATTATGTATCTCAGAATTGTCTTGTGTTAACCATTGCATTTCAGCTGTATGCCTTCCTGATCTTAGGTACACTGCTGCAGGCAAGTATGAAACTGTAATAGCTGTAGGCTGCAAATATATTATCTGCAACTGTATATGGGTCAGGTAGCTAACCCAGCACTCCTATATGGTCTATATACATCACACATATTTCTATCTACTAGGGGTTAATTTTTATAACACTCTACCTCTATTACCAGGTCACAGTTTGTTACCAGGTGAGCTCTAGTCACATAGCCAATCAATACTCAGCAGTGGCTCAGTAACTCAGTTTGATAAACCCTAGGTGTGATGTATATTTTGCCACACACAGACCAGGGTTCGAATCCAGCGACATGTACAACTAAATATTTATAGAAACGTATGTATTGTTAACAGATGTTCTCCCCACAGGAATTACATGTAAATAAATGGCTATAGTAGCTGTTCCAATGGGTTACTAATTTGTGTGTTCAGATGTACCAGAGTGTTAACTGCATTGCTCAGCAAGGTGATAAGACATCTGTATATACAGTCAATAAGTACAATACAAATACAAGTTAATAAAACAAATAAAATTGTTTAATTTTGGTACGGCTGTATGTCTGGTGTGTCTGTGAATGTCTGCTGATAGTCTAAACCCAAGCCTTCCAAAGACAGCATGATAGATGTAAATTCTCTGCACTGTGCATGATACATGTCTCTCAAGTGTCACACTGTCATGGACTGTGATCACTGGTGCCAAATCCCTTGCACACAGATTTAACATCCACTTGATTTATGTCAATAGCACAGTCACACTACATCAGTCCACAGTACACCTTGGTAGTCATGTATGTCCCCTGACATGTAATAGCTCCCTGTTGTTGTGTACCTGTAGGAGTTACAGATTGGCCCCTACTGTCCCATGTGGATATCTTGAGAGGTATGTAGGTGCTACAGAAGCTATAGGGCACATGTAGACATAAAGTAGGGCACATCTGTACAGTATATAAGGGTATTGTTGCAAACAATATAGCTTATACTGGTAGTAATGGAATGTCTTTCTCTCTCTCCTCCCACCCCTTATCTGCATCATAATTTATAATTGTTATACATCAGTTAAGGTTTACTTTTAGCATATGTTGTTCTCAAAACATTATGTTGGGTCTTGTGTTTGTTATTGTTATATATTACAATTGTTGCATACAAACATGCCTTGTTGAATTACCTATGTTGTTGACCTTATGCCATAACTGTTACTAGCATGCAGTTACAATGCTGACTGTTATTGTTGTGTTCCATATGCTATGCAATGGTATGTTACTGGGTTATTTACAACATCCTGGCATGCTGTTATAACTAACATTTAAATGTTCTGTTCATTACTAATCTATACACTTTGAAAAACCTCAACACCTTAGGTCGACCAGGAAGGCTGGTTCCTGCCAATCTGCCTACCCTACCTCAGCCAGCCATGGCACAGGGTCCCAGCATGTCTGGGACCCAACCTGGTGCTACTCCCTCTGCTGGTCCTGCACCACCTATGAGTGGAATTGTCTCAGGGGATAGAGCCCAGCCCACCCTGGGAGCAGGCATGGAGAGGAAGTTGTCACCCAGTGACAGCTATGAGGCATGGTGCACATGATTGTGCACCTGGGTTTGACAATTGCTTGCACTGGATTTAGGGCAGACTGGCCAAACTGGAGGGGCAGGATGGCACTGGTGCCCAGCCCCTGGCACACCCACCTTTGGGGCAATGAAGGAGCAGTGTTGACTGCCCATGCGTTGGGACCTCAGTCTCACTACTGCCACCTGGGGGCACATGGCTCTTCAATTCCACAACACCCTACCCGTCCAAGGTTTTTACCTCCTTCATGTAACATATACTGCCTCTGTATGCTGTCTTGTCCATTTGCAAATGCAACTTCTCTGACCCAACATACCTCCCCACATGTACCTATATCCCTTCCCCAACAGTTCACTCTCACCTTAAAAAAAGGCATCTGTCCAACAAAAAAAAATATTGACCGATACATTGCTCCCCATTTTTCCCTCATGTACTCTGCACACAATCAGTCATTACCTCAATTAATCAACACAGTTATGTAACCCACACCCCCCCTCTCTGAAATGTGAAGCTCCAGATTCCAAATTGTCCACAACCTGCACAGCTGTTGCTGTACAAGAAATGGAGAGCTATGGTCCTTTCATACACCCATCCTGCACATCCCTACCTGCCTTTCACAGTGTTTTTCCACCTGCTTGACCCAATTTCACCACTTTCCTATCAACCCTTTCTTCTTTTCTTTTTTTTTTTTTGGAATTAGCACGGGTTTAATCAGGACAAAGTGGCACAGCTCGCTGCACAAACCCTGTAAACCTGCTTAAAACTGCCTTAATCTCCTTATGACACCGTTAGGTGCATTTGCAAAAAATTACCGCTGCTAAGTCTCAAACCCAGGACCCTATAAACTACAGAACAGGGCATTAGTCCAGTAGGCTACTCAGCTCTAAAATACAGCACATGTTTCCATAAACATACATTGATTGACAATGACACACTACTTGTACATATAATGGAAACACTGTCAGTGTGCTTGGGACTGTGATGCAACACCAAACTAGTACACAGCCAAAGAAATAATGACGGATGTACCTCAGGCCTAGGATATTAGGTATAGCTGACAACTGCATAGACTGTTACAGAATGTCTACAGTTGTGCCAGCTACTGTTGGCACAGTTGTCACAAAACCTATTCTGTGTGCTGAAGTACTGGCAAGTCTGTACAGAGTGAGGTTACGATATCTTGATAGACAGTTCAGTGCTGCACATCATACCCATCCGAACACACATGCTAATGCCAGTCCTGTGTAACAGACTGTATGCATGCACATATATCTTGCAAATACACCTGCTGCAGTGCTATCTAAGTAGCTCACTCTGTTAAATTCCTAGTATGCTGTACATTTTGCCACCTACAGTCCTGGGTTAAAATCCAGTGTGTTGCACTTCAATTACATGCTTGTGGATGCAACAAATAATGATTGAGTCCAGCAATTTTAACTTAAACAGGTTGCTGCTACTGCATTCACTGCTACCCATCTTAGCATGTCAAAGGCCTGTAGGTAGGGACACACTGCACAAATATGTATCAACTACCTATATGTCGCCTACCACTGTCCGACTGGCAGTGTTACATGACATATGTACCTGAAGCACTTCCCTCACCTGGACTGTTATGGGTACCCTCACCCTGGCTATGCTGTAACAACAGAGCTGACACTGCTCCCTCACTGTCCTGCAATGTGTTCACACTCCTCAGTACAACCCCTGGGCAAAATGCAGCAGCTGTAGCCTACAACATATGTGGCAGTATTTTCAGCTATCTGCTACAAACCGACCATACCTCACAACCACATAGAGCAATGGATCCACTCAGCACCCATACAAAAAGGGGTGGGGGGGCAAAGGTCAACAGACAGGTACATGTGTCACAGTCTTTCCCTACAAACATACACAGCTAATAGACCAGCAGCAGCATGCATTTTCTGATGCCTATAAGGTATGATACTTGCATTTGTTTCCCCCTTACTGAGCTCAACCCACATTATTTAACACTAACCTGCCACATAATCAGAAAGTCTGTTCACAATGACCAAACATAGCATGCCAAACTTTGGACATACCACATAAATCCAACAGTGGACAGTATTTCTACCTACCCTGTGCAATGCTATAGTCTCCACCCCTCTGTAATGTTCATCTCAAAGACTAGGAACGAGGCCAAAGCCTACATGAAAGCCTTAAATATAGCACTGTTGTGCCATGCCATTGGTTAACAAAAGTGCAACCTAGCTGTTCTGGATGCAATTAGCAAGTCTGAAACAGATTGGTGCACAGAAAATCACCTGTCCATGAGCATTACCTACAAAAGACAAGCAGCTACCTATGATAAACAGGTCTGTGACTTTCTTTACAGACAGACTGGATATCACAAACAATACTCTTCTAGATTTCTGCACAAAAAGGAGTACAGCACTCTACCAGGTATATAATATAAAGTCCCCAGGTAATGTCACACAGATGGGAAGATGCAGTTATGGGGAATAGGGATTACAACAGTAGGCCAGTAGTACATATCTTGGAATGACATGTTGCTGAGAGTCAGCTGTCCAGCACCTACAGGCCTCCCTGTCTACTCTGCCTGCTGTAACATAGATCACAGCTCTGGTCCTCTGAGTCTCTCCTACAATGCTTGACTGCTGTATGAATGTTACTGGATTGTGTGTTACACAACAGTGACAGTAAGTAATGGTGTACACAGCTGGCTTATCACATGATGTACTGTCATTCAGCTCCTCTCAGTCTGTGAATGTGACACAGGAATAGTTCAAACATTGTACAGGTGTCCCTGACTGTCCTTGAGATACTCTGGTTAGGTCACTGTATACTCAACATCTGTATTTCATCACTTGAGAGCTGTGGCTAGCATACCTGATGACCCCCTACAGCAGGACTTCAGGTCATAGACAGTTGTAATGGTGGTACACAGGCCTGACCTCAGTAATAGAGTGTACATATTGAGCTTCCAAAGTAAGCAATTTCATACAGTAGCAGATATTATAGTACCATAACTGTTTTCTGATGGTTCTGACATGTGACAGCCAGATTACCCACTGTCTGAGAACAACCATTACATATTGTCCAAATGTTTGCCAGACATCTACATTTTTTCTGGCAGAGGGTCTATATATATCAGGCCCATGTACACATTCTGCAAACATCTGTGTACTGCAGACATCAGACACCTACAGGGAAGATAACCTACAGTACATTTGCAGTGCTGTCTATCATTACATCACATGGATGTTGCTTGACTGTCCCCTTATACTTGTAATAACACTCACCTATTTGATAGATGGTGGCTGCATAACAATGTACTGGGATGTTGTCCATGGGAGACACACCACAGTAGATGGCATTGATGGGAGTTGAGACATAACAACACACTCCATCACAGCACATAGGGTCTTAACTGGTATTCATAGTATCATAGGAGGTTACGTTCCTACTGGCCCTGAGTCCCTTATAAGCCTAGCCAAGTGTTTAGCCCATGTTTATAGAAGTCAGCACCTGATGTCCCAGTCCAACAGGGACACTGGTGGAATCGCAAGGGTGTATTTCCTTTTTCACATCCAGTTATCCAGGTAGCATTTGAAAAGGGGCAAAGAGGTACTCTGCTTGATGTGGAGAGGGAGTCTATTCCACAGATGGGGGAGTCTCTGAGACACAAATCTGTCCTGCAAACAAGTCCTTTTGATGTCGCAGACCAGGTTGAGGGTGAACATGTGGGGGCTTCACTTGCAGATATGCAACGGTCCCATGAAGGTGGAGTCCATGATTACCTTGTATGACAAGCAAACATCACCTCTGAGGAGTCTGTTTGAAACTGAGTAATGGGATAAGGCTTTTAGCCTATCACTGTATGGTAGATGATTGAGGCACTGGATTCACCTGGTGAGGAACCTCTTTGGTCTCTCCAGCTACTGCATGTGCTTTGCAAGGTACATGCTGAAAGGGGCATTGTACTCAATAATGGGCCTTATAAGGGAAGAATACAGGGAAATTATGACCTCCTTGTCCCTGGATGAGATACCCTTACTTATGAGGTGGGGCATGTAGAAGACTTTCTGTACAACAAGGGCAACATGGTGGTCAAATGTCAGGTTGCTATCAACCTGTGTGCCCAAATCCCTCACAACTGCTTGGGTGCCTAGGACATTGTTATTAATGTGATAATTTGTGGGGACATCACTCTCCCCAGAGGAGATGATGATGCATTCTGTTGTATTCAGCTTAAGGCCAAGTTTCTGGCACCAGTCATTTGTCTGAGTAAGACCCTCATAGAGGATGCCCACATCACTAGTGGATTTGGTGACAGCATCCAGCATGCAGTCATCTGCAAACCTGGTCAGCCGTAGCCCACTGTTGTTGCCCTGCACCTCAGAAAAAGTATATTCCAAATGGCAGAGGCCCCAAGATAGAACCCTGGGGTACATCACTTGTTATGGATCTACTGAATGAGGTGGCTTCCCCTATTTGGACTAGATGGGGTCTATCAATGCACCAGTTTGCTAGCAATGGATTACTGCCTAGTTCAGAAAGTTTATCTATTATGGCAAATTGTGGAATAGTGTCTAAGGCTTTGGCCAGGTCAAGGTAGGTGGTGTGCACTGTCTTCCCCTTGTCCATGGCTTTGATGACTGTCTCAAAGAAACTGACCAAATTTAACATACATGTTCTCCCCTTGACAAGGCCAAACTGTGTGGGATCATAGGTTTATAGATTAGTACTAGGCTAACTGCCCTTGTGAGCCATTTTAAGCCAAGCCAATTATTCTTTGTGAGACTCAAACCCTGCACCTTGTGTTTGTAAGGCAAACACCTCAACCATTAGGCCACCCATGTGCGAACGTTGATTATGTCCTTGTTAATGAGGTCCATGATAAATCATTCCATGGCCTTGCAGATCAGGCTGATGGGTCTATAATTTTCTGGATCAGTGGAGGCTCCACCTTTGTGGAAAGGGATGACAATGGCTATCCTCCACTCAGCTGGGACAAAGCCAGTACTCATCTTTTGGTTGAATAGAGTACCTAATGGTATGGCAAGTTCTTGCCTGAGTTCATATAGAATGCAGCCTGGGATGTTATCGGGTCCCATGGAGGCTATATGTTTTGCGTTTGAGATAGCAGTGATGATCTGTTCTCTAGATATTAGGTGAAGGGGGCAGGTACTGGGGATGTTCTGATTTACTGTTGGATGGGGCAGAGAGGTGACATTTTCCACAAATCTGTCAGCCCACATGTGTGCTATACCTATGGCATTTGTATACGTGGTGTCCTTAACCAACACTTCTGAGCAGGTCTGGGTGCTTCCTTTGAGGTTGTGGACAGGTGTGCAGAAGGACTTATGATTGTTGGTAGTAGATGTTGCCAATTTAGACTTGATGTATGCTTTGGAGGATGTCAATGTTGCTCTTATTTGCTTGTTCAGGCTAAGGTGACATTGCTTCCAATTGGGCACCTGCTCCTTCCTGCTCTTGGACAGTGATATTTTCCTGTTGTTATACAGTTTATTTATTGCAGATGTCCACCAGGCAGGTTTACTTATCCTTGCAGAGGATGGTGTAGTCCTGTCGGGTATTCCTGATCCCTTGCATCTATATATATAAAACTGTTCATATACTGCTTTAGTGCAGTTTTGGATATTGATGGCAGTACCTACAGAGGGGTAGGGGGCTCTGTATTTGTTTATGGCATCCCTCAGGAGCCTGTAATAAACTTTGGAGACATTGCTATGTCTGACACTAGCTAGATGGGTATTGTGGGAGATGGTCAGTTAAAAATTGACCACTTTATGGTTGAATCTTACCAGGGAGGATGATACTATAGGGATGCTGCAGTGGTTACTCATGTTAATACCATGTCCAAGATATATACACCTCTTGTGGGGTGTCATCTAGCTGTTCAAAGATGTTTGCATTTACAAAATTCTATGAATCTCTGGGCATTTCTGTTCTGGCACAAGTAGTTCTTCCAATCTATGTTTGGGTAGTTAAAATCACCCAGGATAAGGGTGAAGGGTTGCATTCTGATAACATCAAACAGGTCCATATAGGTGGAATGGCCATCTTGAGTCAGGTTTGGGGGCCAGTAGCTAGCTATGATTTCAATAGGGGTCTTGTCAATGGTTAACTGCACCTTGAGCATCTCCCATGCGTCATACTATTTGAACCAGCCTGGAGGTGTGCATGTCTTTGATATACAGTATATTGAAACTTCATCACCTTCAGCTTTACTGGCCACAGTTTCAGGTCTGAATCTATGATAGGATGGGTAACACGGTAAGACTGGGGTGTTCTCTGTAGCTGTGATTCAGATTTCTGTGACTGCACAGATGTCATTTTCCAGGGTTAAGAATGCTTGCAACGAGTGCAGTTTCATTTTCAGACTCCCACCATTTAGCAGCATGACCTTTACGTTGCGTTTTGTTGACATATTTATGTTGGCAGTCTTAGCCTCATCAATTCTCCTAAAAATGGCACTGTGGGGGAGGCAAGAACCTTTGCCATCAGCTTGTAGCCCAGGTGTCTCCTATGACTAATATGCTGTGTTTATGGTGAAGCCTTAGCGGCTGTGAGACGTGGACTTTCCATGGTATGTGGTTTGGAAGGCTGTGGAGATCACATGTGTTTTTGCCTCGGAGGTGTCCTTTGTTTGAGGATGTTTATGTTGCAGACCACCGCATATGTGGGTGTGTGTTGTGTAGGTGTGGGTGGTGTGTGAGATTTACTGATTATGTTGACAACCTTTTTGGTGCCAGATATACTGGCTTGAGAAAGAGAGAGCATGGACTCTAAGTTCCTAATTTAATTGCATCTTGCACAAATTGTGTTCCTAGGTGGTGATAGTAGATGGTTATCCATGTACATGAGGCAGTTGCTACACTGTGTCAGGATGCCCATATCAACCAGACTGGCTGGAGAAACTGTAGGATATTGTCCATCTGTATTTATCAGAATCTGAGGGAGAAAGGCCAGGGAGACTTAAGGGGTGGGGCTAAAGCCCAAGTGCTTAAACCAAAAGTATGAGGCTTACAATAACACTTACAATTTAGATGGGGTATAAATAAGCAATAATAAATGCAACAGAAAAGAAGCAGTTGAACACTTTAGAGAACAAGCAGCAAGTAGAAGGAAAGAGCAAGATGATCAGGAAAACTCAAGATGTATTGTCACTATGTGGCTGATAGCCACATACATACTGTGTTGATAGATGGTGGGGTATCATGTGGTAGTTAATGGAGGATAGTGCTGCACACTTTGGATATGCAGGGTGTGTACATAGTGCAGAGCAATGTATGTGGTCCTGTGACATGTTCCCCTCTTCTTGTCTTTCAGAAACCATGTACAGATGGAGGCACCAAACTTTTTCTGATGCCAAAAATGAAATAATCATGGATGGGCTCAGACGCCAACACAACATATTGCTTTCTAACAGTCACTAGAATTGGGAGCAATGTGCTGCCCTGTGGGATGACCTCATCAAATCTGTGAACCAAGTAGGGCTACAGGAAAGAAGCTATGAGCAGGTCCAACACTGGATGACTGGCATGATAAATGCCTTATGGTAAAGGGCCACTGCTGTGGCCAGGGACTGTGCTATCCCTGGTGGAGGGCCTGCAGCACACAACTACTCTCATCCATAGAGGAGCTTTTGGCAAACCTGGCATCAACCACCAGCTTGCAAGCATCCATCACCCCATATGTCGTGGAAGTGGAAGTACAGCTTTCACAGCAGAAGAGTGTCCAGGTAAGCCTCATGTGTTCATCACAGTAATACTGTAGTAGTCACTTTGGCAGCCTCTGAATACCAGTACACAGATGTCAGGTCAATCTACACTGGGGGGGGGTTGTTTGTAATGCACACTTGTGCACACATACTCAGAATGTCAGCAATGTGGGCCATATCAGAATTGCTACAGTACATGTTGATATATGCACATATTATCCTCTAATAATGCCACATTTGTGTTTGCTGACAATATCTCTGCCTCACATTTCCATAGATACATCTAGTGTGGCCAGAGTCCAACATCCTGTAGCCACTGAGTGTGAAACTGTTTTGCTATGGCTCACATATACCCTAAGCATGTTAAAGGCAGCCAGTTTGCCATAAACACAACTGTTATGCTTAGCCAGAGTACAATACTTGTATGTTCAGTTTTGGAGGGGTTCACTGCAGTGCACTGAATTGGTAATCACAGTAGTGCATTTGCAGGAGCTGTTACATATTTGCACTTATTGTTGTGAAGATCTATGCAGTCTGCTATACCGGGGGCAGTAATATGGTGAAGATGGATGCAGTGTGTTGTAGGGGTAGGTCCATCACATACACTGACATATCACTTATCTCACAGATGTATAGTTCTGGCAACATTAACTGGGTATAGCTGCAGTGCATGTTATGAAGGGCCTGTCTTGTCTGTGTATGTTGTAGTCTGCTTGTGTGTTGTGCATGGGTTCAGAAATAAGACATGGTATGTATAAGGCAGTTGTGGGTCTCACCTGTGTGTGTGTGTGTGTGTGTGTGTGTGTGTGTGTGTGTGTGTGTGTGTGTGTGTGTGTGTGTGTGTGTGTGGATCAGCAGACAAAATAGTGCAGGTATTAATGTAGGTATGTTGTCTTCCTCCTCACAGGTGACCGTGGTGGTTGGATTGTTTCCCCTGACAACCTGATGTCAGTGTCTCATCGGACTTTGATGATGATGATGGTGGCCATAGTGAAGCACAGGTGGGGTTGTTGGGGGTCTGAATCTGTCCTGTGGGTTGACATCCCACTTCAACCCCCAAATGTCCCTACACACAGTCAGTATGACCACACATACCCAGTCCCCTGCGGCCACAGATATTGGACAGTCAGAGTTTGGTGGCATCAGACAGGCGAGTGTGATGACTATGGCATCATTGACTGTCTATAGTAGCCATAGCCATACAGCTGGTGAGGTCCCACACAGGCAGATTGACAGGGGTGCTCGAAGGTGGACTATTGCCCATCCACCACCTGTCACTCAATGCATGTTTTAGGCCATCAAAGATGCACAGGCACATTCTGAACACAACACCAGATGCATGCTCAGGATTATGGATGCATCACTGTCTGGCATCCTTGACTCCATCCACAAAATTGGTGATGCCATGCATTGCTTCACTGATGTAGTGGACAGATGGTGGGTTGAGACATTGTCAGACCTTGACCACTCATTGTCTATGATAGAACATGTGGTGGAAGTACAGCGTCAGACACGTGACTGTAGGTCAGCAACATCATGCTGAGAGTCTATGTGGCAATGCACACTCATGCTCCCGTAGTGGTGTACCTTCAGCACTACAGAAGGGGGGTACTGTCCACACCATGATGAGGCAGGCCATGGGCACATGGTCCTGGCCGGTCCCATGAGAGACACTGTCCCAGCAAACACCAGTCACCACCAGCGACTAGTACCACATCTGACCCTGGGTATGGTGGTGCCAGTGCCACTCTGGCAGAGCCAGTTCCCATGTTTATGTCCAGAGATGGTGAACTGTCCAATCTGCCATATACGATCCACTGCTGCCCAACATACCCACATGTAGGGCTAGCACATGGCTTGACTGTGTACACACACACAGTCATACATCAGTGTCATATGCAGGTCACTGACAGACACACACAGCATCTCTCAATAGGCCAGCTGACCACCACCCTTTCCTGACCCCCACACTTGATGTCAACTGTTTGCCACAGCCTAGGCCTCTGGAACCCCCACACCACACTCTGTGCATGTGATGATACATGTGCACCATCCCTGCCATCCATAACATTGATGCAGGGATATTCAAATACGAGTCTGATGCACATTGTGACTATAGTACATTACATTACATTGTTTACTGTGGTTCTCTTATGCCATGACAGGTGCTGTCTGCTGGTATCTGTCATGAGTACACATTAACGTGTTGGTTCCTTTGTTGCATAATGTTAGATTGGTGGTGGTGTCACAGAATGGCAGGTGTCTCTCAGAACTTTGTATGTTTCTGTTGCAGGGGTCTGAGTGACTAAGCTGTGGAGACTTTGTGGCGATACAGCAGCTCAGGATGGCATGGTAGCTAAGCAGACATATGATATCAGCAAGATAAGGCTTTACATATGCATGGTTACCTAGGTGATCTGTGTAGAGCAGTCTGCCAGGGCCAATGGGGTGGACAGCATAGTCCTGCATGCATGCCCCATGGCAAGGCATGCCACCCTTGATATGTGTCAATTGAGTGTTGTGTACCTACAAATGTAGATGGTGGCACATAGCATTTATGCTTATGTAGATGTGGGCTATTTAGGGGCAGCAGGTACTCACATGGCCTTAAAATGTTTAACCATAGGCAAGACTGGCACACTGCTACAAGAGGGTATATTTACATGCATGCACACACACACACACACACACACACACACACACACACACACACACACACACACACACACACACACACACACACAGTTGCCTGTTGTGAGATTGCAATGCCTACATATCTAGTAGTACATACAACAGTATTATATACTTATCACATGTACCACAGAGTTTATCTGTTATTTATCAGTTAGAATGTCATCTACTATTACAATGTCAAGCAGTGATTTTAAGGTGGGTGACATCAGCAGGTGATGATAGGAAGGACAACGTTCAGGAATACATAACTCACAGGGCTATAAAATGATTCATCATGGCACTGAAAAATGCCAGATGGCTATGTCTGTACATGTTAGGGAAATATTTACACACAGACACCCACCCACACCCACAAGGTGGTTGCAGTGAGATTACAACCCCTACCTACCTACTGTTACACACTATATCTTGCAGTACATATTGCATACACCACTGGTTAAATCTGTTGTGCACATGGCTGCAACCACAGTACTTGTGGACTATGCAAAGTGGCATTGTATTACACAGCATGTGTGGCCTGCAGAGTGAATCTGCTTTTTCTGTTAGTGTATCTAGTGTCCTAGCAGTGGGGTACATGTTAATACCCCTGCTATGTGTGTACAGGTACCAGTTCCACCATATCTGCCTAGTTGCAGTTTGCTAGGTGGACAATTGGCCATTGAAAATATGGCCTGTCCAAGCCTTGCATTGATGCCATTGCATATTACAAAACTTGCTCATAATTGTCTGTCTACAGGGTACCATTCCAGAGGCAGAGGGTTCTGAGTTTGAGCAGTAATGTCATTATGTGGCCTTGGTCTGTTACTGTGATGCCCCTGCCCTGGCCCAGTAATCAAGGAGCCTCAGTCCTCACCACTAACACCAGTGAGGGACATGCACATTGGGAGGATGACAAGTACACACACAGTAATGTACAATTTCTCTTAAGAACACACAAAGATCACAGTCAGTCTGGAGCTGGTTTGTCCCTCTCTTTCCAGATCCCCAATAAGACTCCCTACTGGCAAAGCTATAGGGTTCAGGCCTGAGCTGAGTGGTCAAGCCAAAACCTCCAGCACCCTCTCTGTCCAACTAGTGTTTCATGACCCTGCCCAAATAGCTGACGCACACACACACTTTGAGATTTGATTTATATACAAACATATAGACACTCCTGGGGAAGGCTGGCACAGGTTCAGTAGCTATGCCCCCTTCTGCCAGACAATAATGTAGTACCAGCTGCCACCAACCACTCTTATCAGCTACCATAAGGCCCTTCCTAAAGGGTGACCAATTCTATTGTGCAATGTTACTATTATCCAAATGGTAAGTGTGTCTAAGACATGAAGGCTATTTAGGACCGTACAGTGTTACCAAATACGTGCAAGTACTCTCAGAGCTTAAGAGTCTCTACACAAACTGGCCACAATTAAAAGGTTTAAATATATTTAATAATGAATAATAACAGAACAAGACAATACTCAATAACCCAGTACAGTGACAACAGTGTTCAGAATCACAGGAAATACTTCAAAACAACATTGCAGGACAGTCTCACATAAATACAGAAAACATCTAGACTGATCTTACTATTTTTCTATCTATCTGTAAGAGAAATACTATGATCTAAGTCTTACTTGCAGAGCAAAGCAAATGCAAATGAGAAGCGCTGAAGATGGATGTGTACAGATCCTGAGACAAATACAAAATGCACAGTTTCTCTCTGAGATAGTTCTTAAGTTACTATCAAAAATTTCTGCTTAGTCATCTCAGATTACATCATTCTTGTTACTTCTGCCTTAGTTCCCAGGCTAAACAGATACCAACAGAATTTAACATGTCTCTATGAAAAATACTCATCTATTAGAAGCTGACACTTATCTCTTAGAAGCTTGCCTGAAACTGGAAGTCATAAAACAATTAACACTTTTACATTTTAAGCCTAGTATTTATTAACAGAAAGAAACTCTAGCTGTAAACATTCTGTTTTTTACCTGTGGTAAATACAATCATAAAACTCTGCTTATTTTTTCACAGTTTGCAAGTTAACTCTGCATGTCCCATTTTTGCTATAAAAACATACATTTGCACAGGCATATAGTGCATTTGTGTTCTTTTCCAGCAAGGTGTACTGTGGTTACATTTTTGAACCTCAGCACATAACATACAGGTCACTTACATTTGTGGACAAGCCTATGGATCATATTAATATTTACAATGACATAAACGTATTTACAAAATTCTTTCTAGCTGGGCTGGCAGCCTTCACAGTTACCATTACACAACTGCTGTGTGTGTAGGTCCAGATAACCACAGCATCCTGCATGTATGTGTGGATATTCATACATCTCCATAGACATATACACATGTATATGTGTGTATATATGGTTTACTATTGAAAAGTTGAAATAAAAAAAATGTAACTTAAAATCGAAAAAGAAAGCAGAAAAATGGAATAATCAGAATTAGAAAATGTCAAAAAACATGTGTTGATGTTAAAAATGCCAAATTCGACATGTTACGGCAGTTTTCGGAAATGCCATCCATTTTGTTCTCTCCACAGTGAATCATGCTTCAGTGCCATCCAAGTGAAACAAGTACATCATTGCACGATCAACTTAATGCATTTTACCGTTTCAAAAAAATATATATCAAACAAATGTGTCAACAAACCATAATAATCCATTGTGTTGAGGTCACTTAAGTCCCATTTTCTTAAATTACAGTAACATATACTCATAAACCGTAACTGTATTAATCAACAATTTCAGTAGGAATTTCCACTGATAGTGTTAAAATGAGTGATGATGTGCCTTTAGTTGCACAAATCCCAGTGGTGTAAATTCACCACGTTTAGCTAGTACACACTGTAGCATTTATTCTTTATCAGTGAGTCTACATTTTTAGGAGAGGAAGGAACACAGCATAACACTTTGTTTAAGGTCTTCCAAGTGATTCTGTTCTAGGCAAATTGCACATAAAACATCCATAATATACAATTCTTTTTTTTCCTAGTAAACTCCTTCACCTGCAATGCCAGCCTTCCAATGGATTCTGACTCCTAGGGTAGCCCATATTACAAGTATCTGACTGGTTCCAAAAAGACATTTCAAATAGTGGGGGTTGCCTCGCAGAAGTATTACCATGCATGCCATACCTTCGAGGATGACCTAAAATGGAGTTATTCTTAAAGAAATCACATAAACCTGCACCTCTTTCACCCAAAGCCTCTTCAATTGAAGTTAATGTTTTCATTACATGTTCAATTCATATGAATGCCAAAGCAGGAATATGTTTACAGAGCAATGCAAAGTGAGTGTCATTATCATACACTGTTGTAAGATTAAGCTTCTGTGTTTACCTGCATGAAATCTTGCAAAGATGAAACAAGCAACCTTTAGATGTACTGTTAGGAAGGTGCTTCATTATACTATTCACAGCCCCTTTTTTGAAATCACTGAGTACCATTTTAGAATTTAACTGCTGTTGAAATTCTTCACAAATGGACAGTAATGCAGACCAAAACTGATCATAACACTCCTCACATTTTGAAGGAAGTATACCATAAATGACAGGCACAACCTTACTGGGTCCATTACCTTCCAAATTGCAATGCACTGAGTACACCTGCTTACATTCTTGAGTACTAATAGGAATAGTCCCATCCATCAATATAAATACTGATTTACATAGTACATTTAAATTACTTTCAATAGTCATGATAACAACATCATAAGTATGACTCCTTAATGCACTATGTTTAATTATAAACTCCTCCTGTTTTAAAGGTACCATATTGAGATCCTTTAATGTAGTCAAGTTCACTTTAGGTAGGGTACGATTCCTCCTTCTAAGCCTACGTATACATTGTTTCAATGCATCAGTATTGGACATAGTAGTTACAACATCGATAGATGTGCTCACTAGAACATTAGGGACGATTCTACATGGGTCCTCTAATATCTGTTCAGCTCTCCTTTTAATTTTATCATGAACCTTGGTTTGTTCTACTCTGATAACATCTGGTGCATGAAAATGTTCTACACTTTTCAATAATTTCTCACCACTATCTATTGTATCTATAATGCAACAACCCTTACATTTTTGTTTACTTTTCATTGTACCACACCAATATTTCCTTTCTTCTCTCCAAATAATACTGGTAGCCATCAATACACAGTATTGACCATCCCTTCTGTGATATTACAGTTGAATAACTATTGCTAACTACTCCAGGAGAATTCACTGCATGTTGCTAAACCGTATTATTAAATTAAACCTAAAATTAAACCACATATACAACATTACAAAAATAAACATCTTATACTGAAGGCTCATTAAAGATTTTCTGGCAGCTAACCATATAGTTTGTAATATAACAATATTCAATAACTATACATAGTAAAACTGCAATGACACACCTAAGTAATACCATCACTTCAAGGACAAAATGTAGACAACATCACAAGCATCTGTCACATCTCTGCTACTTAATTGAATGGATTTAATAAAAATATTAACTATACATGCAACAAGTATCCACAGTATATAACAGTATATAAAAATGTCACTATCACAACATAATTGCCACTTTCTATGGGCCAAGTTCAACAGATATAAACGTTTTTTACATATACATGTCTATCTACTGCACTCGCACATATGCCTAAATAACTGTATTCACAGCAATACTACTGCACATTATTTTTTGTATATGTCGACATTTTTTCCCACAGATACATTCTTCTATAATAAAAATGTCAATGGCATCTGACTGTGATAAACTTACTTTTATTTTTTAATACATCCAAAGGACCACTTCTGAACGTAGTCTTCCACTGATTCACCTGTTAATACAGTACAATGCTGTGTTTACATCTATTACTGAGCCATTCATGCAGTATGCACATTTTCCATGCATGCTAATTGTGAGTATGTGTTAACATCAATGGTAATCGCGAAAATCAGGTGATTTCATCATCTTCAAAAGTGAATTAATTTCTACGACATTCATATGTGCAAATCCAGCTATTATTCGAGATTATGAAGCTCACAATTTAAATCTGTCAAGATTTTCATCGTTCGGAAGTCTGTAAGTCAAGCAGATGATAGGCATTAAGGTGAGCGTCGACTTTTCAATAGTAAACCGTATGTGTGTGTGTGTGTGTGTGTGTGTGTGTGTGTGTGTGTGTGTGTGAGTGTGGGTGTGTGTGGGTGTGATTGTGTATGGATCTAGGACATTTGCTCGAATGAGCAAACGTATGAATCCATAATAACCGAACACACTTTAACAAAAGCGCTTTTATCAAAAAAGCGCTTTCCTTAAAGTGTGTTACAAAAAAAATAAAACACTACATTTACATTTTAGCAGGGGGGCTTTGCCCACATGCACCCCCCCCCATGTGGGGGGCTGTGCACCCCACACCCCCCTACTTTAATATTCACCCTCCGAGACTGCACTACAGTGGGGAAAAGGGAAAATTCCCTTATCCGCATTGTAGTACAGCCTCAGCAACAGGCATACTTACGCGAAAGTGCTTTTTCCATGAAAAGCACTTTCGCGTAAGTATGCCCGGCCGTTCCTGTTTCAGTCATTTGTTCATTCGAGCAAATGTCCAGAACCCAGATATATATATATATATATATATATATATATATATATATATATATATATATATATATATATATATATAAATGATGCAACTGTAGCTGTGTGTGATATTGATATATGTGGAGGGTCTATATCACTCTACACCTTTATGTAGCTCTATTCATATATATATATATATATATATATATATATATATATATATATATATATGATGTAACTGTAGCTGTGTGTGATATAGATATATGTGGAGGGTCTATATCACTCTACACCTTTATGTAGCTCTATTTATATATATATATATATATATATATATATATATATATATATATATATATATATATATATAATATCTGTGCCACAAACTGATAGATTGAGTAATCATATGTGAGGGGGATAGGGAGAGACAGATACATATACATAGCTGCCTATATGCACACACATATTTTCATATATCAGTTCCTCACTCAAATGAGGCATCAGACATGAGGTCAAGTTAGCCAAGTGTAGGAGCATGCCCAGTTAGACTGTCATTACTTGCAAGATGACTCTAGGCCAGACCTACCTGTACTCCAGTCTGAGATTTTGTGTCTTCCAGCCAAATGGCTGCTGCATCTGATTCAACAGTCACCTTCTTGAAATTTTGTCTAAGGCATTCCCTGGCTGTATGCTGAACATAATATATGTCTCATACCTATCAAGTGTGACAATTGTAAACAAAATGTAAGGAGTTCTGCATATGTATGTTACATTGTACATAGCATTGCTGATTTCTGGTACACTATTGGCAAATTGTTATAGGTTGACATTACGACATGCTGACAGACATTTGAGTTACTGACTCCATACCCATCAGCAAACCCATGCTAATGCACAGCCTGTTATTCTCTGAACTTTATACATTTGTCTGGCCAACAATTAATCTTTCCCCTTGTATTTGGGCCTTTGTCCCACCAACTGTTCAAGGCTTTGTCCATATTTCCTGCTCTAACTCGTTGAGAGGTATGATGTGACTGAGGTAAATGATGTAACACAACACAGAGGGTGACAGTCTTCCCACCTCTCACTGTACATATTTTTGCAGAATGTCCATCATTCCATCCCATATATGTCTGCTCTGTTCCTCATACAGTTGTGTTTATCCAGTAATATACTACTAAATGCAGTCCACCGAATTGTTGTAAGTACTGACACAGTTAAATGATGGCCTTTACATCATTCTGCTAATCTGACCTGTTGCAACCTGCTGTTATACTAGCCACTTACTAGGTATAATGTCTGTTTATTTGGTCCTCTGCCACCCATTTTCTCTGCCTTTTCCAGCTTTCTGGCATGAATAGATTGTTTGTAGGTCTCCTACCATAGGAGTACCTCACATGCAAATGTTGTAGGTGCAGCCTGGTTTGAACTATCAACACCGTTAACCATGCTAATGTATTTAGCCAAGTGAGCCACCTGAAGGTGAGGTTTAATTCCACACACTATCAACAGCAGACAGACAGACATACACTGTGTGAGCCCTACTGTATCCCCTGTGTTTTGTGTAAAACAGAACATTTCGCCAGGTTCTTTGTGACCACCCTGAGATTGTGTGATCTGCAGATATATCCTTGCAAACATATAACTGTTACTAAAGTTGTGTGAGCACACTGGTGTTTTGGGGGTAGCGGACTCTGGCATTGATAGTGTTGCATCTTTCCTATGCCCCACAATTTGGCATTCCCCTTGCATATTGCTGTAGGTTTTCCAGCCCTGTGACCTCATGCATATTATGGGGTACCCAGTATTGGACATAGTACCTGTTGTCCCAAGCAAGTAGCTATTAGTTTAATGCTAGTAGCCCAGTAGCCCACTCTATTCCCTTACATACATGCAGCAGGTCCATACATATGCTACCATAGTCTAGTACCCTGTACATTTGTAGTAAAGGAGAGTGACTTACCTTGTGGATGCAGTAGTTGGGAGACCTATGTTTCAGGGCTGACTCTGTCTGATGCACACAGTAAATACATGGTAAGGTAGAGGTTATGTCATGTGGCTGGCATCCTTTTTACTCTGTATGCAAGTCTGAGTAAGGTGTCAGTCCCTAGGACCCTACACTGTCAGTGAATGTGCTATGCATTGCCTCTTTGCCAAGACCAGGGCATACTGGGCATGCCTACATCTGCCTACAGGGACAGGCTCACGGGGTTCCACCTCTGAGTCCCCCTGTGCCTTTGGGGACCTAAGCTCTGGTGGGGGTCTGTGTGTCCCTTCCCTGTGATGGTCCTGCCACAGCTGTTTCTGCAGGATCATATTGTGTAGCATGGCACATACTGTGAACATCTGTGCACATGTTGCTGGAGAGTACTGCAAGACTCTACCTGATGTATCAGGGTATTGGAACTGTGACTTGAGCAGCCCAAACACACTGTCTATGATCTTCCTAGTTTGTGTATGTGCCTCATTATGGTGTTCGTTGGTAGGTGTGTGTGTATTTCTGATGGGTATCATCATCCACGGTTCCAGTGCATAGCCAGCATCCCCAGTAGATGGCCGCATGGGATGTCCCCCCTTGGCAAACATCTGGTTCAGTTGTGATCGTGCCAGATATGGGAGTAGTGATAGCTGCCAGTACTTCTGACACACACATGCATGATAATGCCCTGGGCATTGCACACAACCTCACAATTGATGGAGTGATACCCCTAGTGGTTGATATAGACTCTACCCTCCTCACTGGGTGGTGCTTTGATGTGTACATGAGTGCAGTTTATGGTACCCAGCACCTCAGGATAGTGCGCTTCATGGTGGAAGAGACGCATACTGCTGGCCCTCTCCTCAGAGGTGCAAGGTAAATAAATGTGCTCACTGGCATGTGTTTGCATGGCCTCCAAGAACTGGTGGAGTACCCTGATGCAGATACCTGTAAGACCCCTATTATGTCCCAATTTGGTCTTTGAAAACCACTTGTAGCTAATATTCTAAGGGCTACACATACCTTTGTTTCCACTGGGATGGGTTCCCCCTTGTTGGCTCTGGGTCTGAGTTGTGGGCGGCAAAGCTTGTTGAGTTCTTGTGGTATGTCCTTGTCCACCCTGTAGTGCTCTACAATCTCCAGCTCATGTAGCCCCTGGAAGGTTACACTGGGCCTGACCATTCTTCTACTTCTCAGTCTAGGGGCCTGTTGTCAGCAACACCATCAACACTGCCTTCAGCCTCTAGCACATACAGATGTACCAGAGCAGCAGCAGGCCCTAGCATTCTGTCAGTTAAAATTCCCAAATGTGTACTCCATTGGTGCAGAGTAGGTGGGAAAAATCAGATTGTAGGATGTATGCATACTTTATAGTGGTGTGCCACAGATGCACCCTGTATGATTGGCTAACTATGATGCATTCCACCTGTCAGGTATATCATTAAGGGGGTTGAATGGCCCAGTGTCTGTGGAACAGGGCTTAACAATCCATTATATATGATTGGCTTTCCCAGGCTATTATCATTTTTTTAAATAGCTTTCCTGCTAAACACTGAGGCATGGTGCTCAAATCCACGGGGCTGATGTAAACACTGATCACCATTATGGACACACACCCCCAATGCATGGGTATGCTCAGCATAGCTTAAACCAGCTAAAACACACACCCCAAAGCTAAACAAAGCTTAGCAATACCAGCCACTCCCCCTTGCTTAGCTGAGCTGTGTGGCACGCAAATGGGCACAGTTGTGCTCCAATCCACTTAAACATAATGTGACACACACCATTTTAATGTCAGCTACCTCTTCTGTGGACACCGACATGGTTCAGGGGCTGCCATAGTTTTATCTGTGGACACAGTAGCTCATTTTTGCTGTTCAGTATCCCCAACTCATTTGCATACTGATCAGTGCACACAGCCTGGATATTTCACTATTCCAGGACCTGCCTCGTTAGCAACCAATTGAATCTATCACTGTGCATACTGCTTGCAGGGCTCAATAATGCATTATTCTTACGTCTTGTTTTTGGATTTTACAATTTTTTCTTTTTTTTTTTTTTTGCATAATGGCATGTTTGCGCACCGCTGCGTGGCATGCAAACGCGATATGACTATTAAAATATATATTTTTTATTATTTTGCATTATTTTTTACACATACAGGGCATAGTTTTGAACATATCTGTCCCTAATATGCAATCCCTGACCTTCTAAAAGGGCTTTTACAGCCCCTGTTCAATTTTTGATTTCTTGTACATGGTTATTTTCTGTGTACACTTCAGACACCTACACGGTTTCTGCACGACTACCTATCTGCTTGCTGGATCACTCCAGCACCCTCATTTGACCTCATTTGGATGAAATTCACTTCCTTATTGTGGTGATTTGCATTATGCAGACACTTCCATGTCTGCATGCTCATGCACGCTCCTCTGCTCTATTTACTGGATCGCACAGCTGCCAGTTTCCATATTGGGGCCATGCCACTATGCCTACATGGAAAAATCACTCTGTGTAGGCTTTACTGAATTCCCCCAAAAATATATTTTGTTCAGTTACTGGTAATCACTTAGTTTGTGATTAAGGACAAGCCTTATGGTGACTATTTAATTTTCAATGTATGACCTAGAATATGTAGAGAAAGCTATGACAGACATCTGTAATGCCTTTAATGGAAATGCAAATTGATTCTCCGTTCATCCCTGCAGAAAGAATACTTTATGATGGGTAATCTAAGACTTATCAATCAAGATGTAAATTTCAGTACAGTGACCCACATGAAAGTACAAAGTTAATAACGATAGTTCATCCCTGCAAAAACAATACTTTATGATGGGTAATCTAAGACTTATCAATCAAGATGTAAATTTCAGTACAGTGACCCACATGAAAGTACAAAGTTAATAATGATAGTTGTGGTTCTTCTTTTCAAAGAATTACCATGATAATGTAGCTGTATGAAGAAAGAGGCATAAATATGTTGATACCTGACTACAATAAAATTATCCTATATTATTAACTCACTCATATAGTTTGACAATCATAAAAGTACAATTTAAAATCTTTTGATTAACAGAATTAAAGTGCATTCTGTTTAATCATACTTTTAAAAGTATGATGACCTAAACCCTTTCCTGTTTATGAAAGCTAGAAATTAAGCTGCTTTTAGTAAAGTATCATGCATTTATCCAGGTACAAATGATGTAGATGTTCAACCATTTGGAAGAATGCCATTATTTCCAAAAAAAAATGTATTGGTATATGAGTGCATGTGTGTGTGTGTGTGTGGGGGGGGGGGGGTAATCTGTCTTTCTGGCCTGCTGTAAATTTAAATAAGGCATTCATGGGCAGAGGTATATGATAGCCAGTCATATGCTTTCCCCAGGAAATGCCTACAGTATTTCCTCAGCCATAGGTTCATAGGTTCATAAGTGTTTACTAGGCTAACAACCACAAGGGCCTTTTTAAGCCTAGCCATGCATCCCAAATCTCTGACAAGTTCTGATACCCTTGAAAATTGTAAACATGGGCCTGGGAAATTAATTATTTACAGGTTACCTGTTTGCATAAGAGACATAGGTGCCAAACCAGGGATGGAATTTCCATTTTTCCCATCCAATAGTTGAAGTTGCACTTGAATTGGGTTAGGGAGGAACTCTGCTTCACATGGATGGGGAGCCCATTGCATGGATGGGGTAGTCTCTGGGATACATAGTTACCACTCCAGCAGTTCTGTTTTTATCACAGGCAAGGCTTAAGTCTTTAGAATTGGTATTTCTGGTGCTGTTGTTTTGTGGATATGCAGGATGTTCTTCAGAGTGGGGTCTGACAATGCCCTGTATGACAGGCATAGATCTTCCCTCAAAAGCCTGTAGGAGACAGAATACAGGGATAGGGTATTGAGGCAATCTGCACAGGACATATTACTTACACCTTGTATTCTTTTAGTGAGGAACGTCTGTGGACGTTCCAGTTGTTGGATATGCTTGGTTAGGTACATACCAAAGGGGGCACTGCACTCAATGATAGGCCTTATGAATGCCAAATACAGTGGAACAATGACTTCCTTGGACTTAGATGCCATGCCTTTGTTTATAAGTTGCACAACAAAGAATGATTTCCTCACCACTGTAAACACGTGATAATCAAAGTCTATATTACTATCTGTGTGTGTCCCTAAATCCCTGACTACTGGGTCAACTCTAAGGGATGTGTTGTTAATATGATAGTTACCAGGGATGGATGGCTTCCCAAAGGATACTATTATGCATTTCTTGACATTTAGATTTAGTCCATGGTTCTGACACCAGTTGTCTGTCTGTGCCAGCCCCTCCTGGAGAACATTTGTGTCAGTGTGAGATTCAATGACAGCTCCTAATTTGCAAACATCTGCAAATTGTCAGTCAGAGACCACTGACATTGGCCTTGACTTCTGAAAAGTAAATGCCAAAAAGGAGCAGTCCAAGGACTGATCCTTAAGGGACTATACTTGACTGTCCCCTTTGTAGAGGTGGTCTCCCAATTCTAACTTCCTGGGTCCTGTCTGTGAGCCAGTTGACTATCCACCGGGTGACATATGGGTTTGTACCTAACCTCTTCAATTTGTCAATGCCATAGTGGGGTTTTATGTCAAATGCCATAGTCAGGTCAAGGTAGGCAGTCTTAACAATTCTGCCCTCTTCCATTGCTTTGTTGACCTTCTCAAAGCAGTCCACTACGCTGAGTAGGCATGATCTGCCCTTGATGTAACCAAACTGGGTTGGGTCCAGTGTCTGGAGGTTTACTATATCTCTGTTGATCATCTCCATGATAATTCTTTCTATAGCTTTACATACAAGACTAGTGAGACTTATGGGTATGTAGTTTCCAGGGTCTGTAGATGTCCCACCTTTGTGCAGAGGGATGACTGTTACTTTCTCCATTCATTTGGCATGAAACCTGTTTGGAGGCTACAGTTAAATAGTAATTCCAGAGGCCCTGATAAGTCATGTTTCATGCTATTTAGAAGGCATCCTAGGATATTGTTTGGGCTCACTGATGTAGTGTTCTTTGTCTTAGAGTGAGCATTAACGACCTGTTCCCTAGTGATAGTAGGGGGAGGTATATTTGATATTTCCTGAGGGAAGGTTGAGGGGGAGAGAGGAGAAAGGTTGGAGCTGAATTTATCAGCCAGTAGGTTTGCTATATCTTCTGGCTAAGTATAAGTGGCTCCAGTTACAATGAGCTTTGCACACAATTGTGTATTGCCTTTGAGGTTGTGGACATAGCTAAAGAATGCTTTGTGGTTGTTCCTGGCCTGGGAGGCCAAAAACTCAAATATGGCTTTGGTAGAGTTTATTTGTCCTCTGAGTTGTTTGTGTAGTTTGATGAGAGTGCTTTTATCCTGCTGAGTGCTGCACCTCTTAAATTTTACCATGATTGTCTTCCTTTTGTTACCCAAATGATTCACAGAACTGTTTGGCTGCATAAATTACCACCACTAATTGCATTCATTAACATGACCAAAAATTAAGCATGTCATGTTCTAGCTAAGTGTCAGGGAGTTTATTGCAAAAGTAGTGTCAGGGTGTGTATGTGTGTGTGTATTTGTGTGTACACTGGTTGCAAAGTGAGGGGAACACTAGCCACCAAGGACACATTATTTATTACTTTAACTTACCTGATACATTACTACAACAACTGATTTTGCAGCAAGAAGATGCAACTAAAGGATTATAACTGAGAAACTCTTGCAAGTTAGAAATGTCAGAAATAATGGCCAGCACTGTAGAGAGCTAATTGCAAAGGACATCACATACTCAAATGCAAAGGACATAGCCAGTCCACTAGCAGACAAATTTTATTCAAACTTCACCCCATTCTCCCTTTTTATATTCCTAGATCACATACCTGCACCTCCACTCAAATCTCTGAATAACAAATCCTCAAGGCACTATCCAAGGCCAAGAACACTACTTCTGTGGGGCCAGATAACATAATGGGCTGTCTTCTGGTCAGTCTGAGACATGACTTGTTAGAACCTACAGGGTTATTCAATGTCATCCTCCAAACAAGCTTTGTGCCAGGTGAATGAAGCAACAGTAGTCCCTTTGAACAAAATGTACAGCATCAATGTACCCAGGTAATTATAGAGCAATAAGTCTGACCAGCCACATCTGTAACACTATGAAAAGGATCATTAAAGAATAATAAATAAGCACATGAATAACCTACAACCTCTTGACCCAAGGCAGTTTGGATTAATCAAGGGCAGAGCCTGTCTACTAGCCTGGATGACTTATTTGCGAAGTTTACAGAAGCAATAGATGAGGTCAAATCAGTGCACACTGCATATCTAGACCTGGCAAAAGCATTCAAAACCATCCCACACTCAGGAATCATAGGTAAACTCCATCAACTAAATGTATATGTAACTCATTGAATAGGAAATTAGGGTAGGTAGCAATACATCCTTCAAAATATGTGTTACTAGCAGTGCATCTCAAGGTTCAGTCCTTGGGCTACTCCACGTTGGCACTTATTTCCTGGAAATCAAACCAAATATCAATGGTTTAAACTCCCAAGAGGAAACTGAAATCCACCAAGACAGCCTTTGTCTGTTAAACAGCTGGTGTCAGAATCATGAAATAAAACTAAATGCCAAAAAGCTTATAATCATATCCTTTGTCAAACATAGCTTCCCTTGTAACTGTCACATTTACAGCATGCCCCTGAAAGCTGATCACATAGTCAGGGGACCTGTGAACCTATGTCAACAATGAAATGCCCTTTGATCACCATGTATCCACAAATTTTATTTATTTATTTATTTTACATTTGTTTACCGGGCTAGTCCAACTGGATACATGTCCATTTTCAGTGGAGGCCCGGGGAAAAAAGCTCCACTACATACTACATAGCAATATAAAGATATACATGAATATACAATAATAGGAAAAACATATGCTTTAAACCTACGACAGGTTGTATAGACTTTTGAGTACAGTCTGAGTCTTAGGATGGTAAAAAAAAAAGTAAAGATGATGAACATTAAATACTCTGTTGGAGTTTGTAGTAAAGAAGAAAGAGAAAGGGAGTTAAGGAATCAGATAAAATAGAAAAAAAAAATGGCTAACCAGGGTTATTGCATGAGCATAGCCAATGGTTGTTTAGGAAGAATTTTAGTTTAGTTTGAAATAGGGGCAGTGAAGTTAGGCTTGTGAGGCCTTGTGGTAGCTGGTTCCATATTTTGCCAATTGAGTTGGAAAATGTGGAGTCACCTGCTGAGTTTTTAGATAGGGAAGTTTGGATCAGTATTTTGTTAGTGGAGCGTAAGTACCTCTGATTGTTATAGGGTGTTATGAGGGTGGAGAGAATTGGAGTGTTGTCGGGGTGATGAAGGGCATTATGGGCAATAGTGAGTTGATAGTATTGTATAAGGTGGGGTAATTCCAGCCACCTTAGTTTTTTAAGATTTAAACAATGATGAGTTCTATATGGAGAGGCAGTTGCAAATCTGGCAATGTTATTATATGATGTAGCTAGTTTGTTAAGATTATGCTTAGAAAGATTTGTGTATGTGGAGGAAGCGTATAGTAGGGTTGAGATTAAGTGGGTTCTAGCTATTGTAGTTCTGGCTTCAGGAGTAAGAAAAGATTTGATTCTGTAGAGAGAGCCTAGTTTTCTGTTGGTAGATTTTATTGTAAAGTTAATATGGTTGTCAAATCTTAATTGATTGTCAATAGTAATACCCAAGAGTTTTGTTGTTTGGTCAGGAGAGATAATGGCCCCATTATTGGATGTAAGTGTAAAATGGATAGAGGAAGACAAGTGGGTGGGTGGAAAGAGCAAGAGTTTGGTTTTCTTGGGGTTGTGGAGAAGACAATGATTAGAGAACCATTGCTCTATAGTTGTGAAGGTTTTTTGTGTGAGAGAGTGAAGTTCTGTCTGCGTTGAGGCTGAGCAAATGATAGTAGTGTCGTCTGCATATTGAATGCAAGTTGTTAGTGGAGTAGCTAGATGAAGTTCATTTATAAAAATGGAGAACAATAGAGGACCTAAAATAGAGCCCTGAGGGACACCTATAGAGGTGGGGTGGAGATCAGAGAGTTGGTTGTCCCACATAACTGCCTGTTTTCGGTTGTCTAGATAGGATATGAACCAGCTTAAGGAAGGATTATCTAGAGAGAGGGACTTTAAACGATGGAGGAAAAGTTTGTGATTGACCATGTCAAAGGCTTTGGACAGGTCTATGAAGAATGCCGAAGAAGGAGTATTATTCTTGCGGTTTTTGTTAATTGAGTCGATGAAGGATAGTAAGGCTGTGCTAGTACTATGGTATGGTCGAAACCCATGTTGGCAATTAGCTAGGAGATTATAGTTTAGTAGGTGATTTAGTAACTGTTTGTGGATACATTTCTCCATTATTTTTGCAAGAGGAGATAGTAACGCTATAGGGCGGAAGTTAGAATACTCAGTAGAGTTGCCTCCTTTGAAAAGAGGGATAATGTAAGAAATTTTCCAGACTGATGGAATTGTACTTTCTTCTATGGTCATGTTAATCAGTATAGAGATGGGGTATGCTAAGGCTTTTGCACCTAGTTGGAGGTATTCTGCTGGTAATCTGTCGGCAGAGGGGGTCGTAGGTTTTAGTTTATGAAGTAAGGACAGTATATGAGAAGTAGGTATGGGTTTAAGGTGAAATGGAGGGGGGGAATAGAGCTAGGGGCAAATAGTTTGGAGGTATCTGGGCTTTGTTGATTAGCTAGCTTTAGTATGGCTGAAGTGAAGAAAGTGTTAAAGGCATTAGCTGTTTGTAAGGGGCAGTCGGGGTTAGAGCCAGACGGGTTTGGTGTGGCAACTTTACCAGGGGATAACAGTTTATTGATAGAGGTCCAAAATTTATGTGGATGGTGAAGTGAAGATTGCTGAAGCTGAGTACAGAAGTTCTTTTTATCTTGTATGATGGCTTTTTTTGTCATATTCTCTGTTGTCTAAAAGTGACATTATCAGTTAAGCTTTTTGTGGTTCGCCATTTAGCCCAGGCTTTATTCCTACTTAGGATTAGTTTCTTAGTGTATTTTTTTTTATCCAACAGCTTACATCTAAAGGTATGGTGTCCAGGTCCAGGGATGTAATCATCCCAGTATACTTGGCTCTCCTTGAATGTAATCGTCCATTTGGTATGTACCTGTCCAAATACTTGTCACAACTGGAGTGATTACACTGCTTTCTCACTAAAGAAATTAAGGGTCTAAATCACAGAAACTATGCAGACCACTTCAAAGCTTTATCCCTCTTCTTAGTATCACACAAGCTGGTAAGAGATGGCCTATGCCTCATGTAGAGTGTCTTAACAGACCCTATCCTATAAGACATATTGCACATTTCCAAGCCCAAGGGATTTCAGTCTGTTTTGGAACATATGTAGAACATGCTGGAGGGATGGTTATGTATCACAGAGAATATACCTTCCTCTCCACTTCCACTCCACATAAAGGAAAGTACTTCTCTTCATCTATGTAAACTCATTTTGAATAAATGTATTGGAAACTGCAAATTCACCCCTGTTTAGCACCCATGTCCCTCATATAAACAAGTAAATGCCCTAATGTATCCTTATTCTGCCTGCCTCTGGGTTATACATTTGCAAAGTAGAAGGGTTAAAAGTTTCACTGGAATTTAAGACTAGGATTCTTAAGATCCTCACAGATTAACAGCCTAGTGAGTTCCTCTGAATCTACAGACTTAATGGTTTCATCAGTAACAATTATAAAAGGCAATGTCATGGATGGTCTGGTCAATCTGGGGCAGTTGAATGGTATGAGGACATGTCTATGCATGAGACTATGTATGTGTTTGATTGTGTTTATGTGTAATGATTGGGGAGGTGTACCAAAGGGGACCATGGACAGCCAGTGGCGCTTTTTATTACTATGACAAGGTGCATGATGGCAAAGCTGTGCCAATGGGATGACTGGGCTACTGGTAGAGCTTTTCTACTATGATGAAGTGCATGATGGGGGAACTGCACCAATGGATGCATGGGCTATCAGTGGTGCCTTTCATTAAGTACAGTAGTCATTGAGCAAATTAGAGAAATGTGCATTAGTGATAATGAGATCTTTCTTCACTGAGGCTAAAGTATTCCTATTTCTGAATCCCGCCCAATATTTCTATATTACAGAAATAGTGTACATTGTGCCTGAAACTCAAGTAGGGTAGATTGTGCATTGATATTCTAACATGTATGTCCTGTACCCTTTCTACATTAAGACAGATGTAGGGAGATGTATCACCCATTTCCTAATTAGGGAATTGCCACTGCTTGAGAAAAAAGAGAAAGTTGGCCAGCATTAAGCAAACAATGAAATAAGATAATGCATATATTATTTTCTGACATATTTATCTGTTTTTGGGCAGTTACAGTTTACTAGGTTATGGAGGGTATGGCCAGCCCAAGCATAAGATGGACTTGTAGCATTGAAGATCCCCTAAGTAGCTTAGCCAAGTCACTTCTGAGGGTAATTTAATGGTCCCAAACATGGTCAATGGAACAGAGAAATATCTGCTAACAATAGTTTAGATACCTCACTGCTCACTTTCTTTAAAGTGGATCAAGAAGAGAAGTTTGTTTGAGAAGCTCACATTTTTCTTTGCAGACATAACAGCTGTTCATCAAATGGTCTTGTAAGTGCAAGTGATGCTGGCAAACTTTGAAAAGTGACTTTTGAAACAAAAGGAAAATGCCTAAAGGCAACAAGAACAGCTCAAATTACTTACAGATAAGACAGAAAATTTAGAACGGCACTGGGTGTACCTTTGGGATAAAGTGTATGACTCAAAGAACAGGTCATGATGCCAAAATGTGCAAATTATAAGGATACCTGAAGCCATGCCAATGGAAGATCCCAGAAACTGGATAAGCAATTTATTTAAAACAAGTGCTAACCCTACTACAGCGTAATTACTAACTACAGTATACATACACAGAGTAGGGAAGTGAACAGCCCATGCAGGCCTCGGTCTAGGACAAGTAGCGATAGCATTAGAATAATGCAGTTCTAAGAAATGGCTGATTAATTACAGCCATAAACATAAGGGAGTACAACAGAGTTATGGGCAGAAAAGATTCATGGAGGACTTCTTGCCAGCTTGTCATAGATGGTGAAAAGATCTTGAATTAGTAAAAAGGCAGTTCTAGGTACAAGGGTATTTAGCACCTATAGTCTTTCTTATTACTTTCTTGGTGTCAGTAGCATTGAAAAGTATGGAGGCTTTAAAAAAAAATAGAGGTCTGAGAAAGGTGTTACAGTAATGTGACGAGGGCATAGGTGCATGGCTTGTAAACATAATCTCCATTAAAACAAATAAATGAAAGAGGCCCACGGCCAGTGTAGACTTCAACAAAATTTAGAGCTTTTGTCGGTGGTAAACCCTTGACTTTCTCAGAATAATAACAAGACGTTGTATTGTAACTTCCCTTTATACAAAAAAGTAGTCTCATGGTCCGCACCAATTAAAGTAATTTAAATTTACAATTGTATTGCTACACATTAAATCCCCCCCCCCACACACACACACACACACGCACATTTCTTGTATTAACAACAGCATGATAAAACAACTAACCACATCACATATAAATCTCATATTACTATAGAAAAAGAAAAATATATAGACAAATGGTTGTACTAAATAAATGTTTAAAAATACATAAAAATATATATTGTGTAAATATACTGCTTCAACCCATAAGTTCTGGATGCCTTGTCTGTACATCTATTATTTAATGAGTATTGTCATTAACTGCCCACATGGGTGTTAAAGATGGAAATATGTCATTAAGTTCAGGAAACTGGAGATAGATAGCATGTCATTCATTTCTGGTTGGTGGGTAGCATTACATCTCATTTGCCACATTAGTTCCCTATATTCCAGAAATAACTCAATTGTTCCACCCCTTACTTTGTTCTCAACATGTTCTATGGCAGAAAATTTAAACTGATGGTTGGGAAAGTCATGAATATGTTTTGTCATAAAGGTGTTGGTAAATATTTTTTTCTAAAACAATGAATGGTCTTACCTATATAAAAATGACCACAGCATTGGCAAATAACTACATACACAATACTTTTACTTTGACAATTAAGTAAGTCTATGTTTGAAAAAAACTTTACCAAAACCCTTAATGTAAACAAACATCCTCAATAATGTAATGACATTGTGGGCCATGCCCACACATGGTCATCTGACCTTTCATATTTGTTACAATATTTCTTTCTAAAAAATTTTTAAAACTTAGATCTTTTTTTGTAAACCACTATGGGTTTTCCCCCCATCTTCTTCAAATGGTCGTTATCAATCTCAAATATAACCCAGTTCTTACTAATAATTTCCTTGATGTCATAGAACTGGGGGGTTATAAGATAACACCATTGCACTAACAAATGTTTTTTCCATGTTGTCCACTGAAGTAGTTGTAATGTTTGCCTATCTATACCCCTGCTCAGGTGTTCCCAATAAGGGGAAAATACCCTTCATGCCTCTTTCTAGTTACTTCCTCAAATATTGGGTCAATAAAAGTGGCCAGATAATCTCTTCTAACCAGCATACCCTTCAAAATGTTCCTTTCTTTTAAAAATACATTAATATCACTAACCATACTTGCCAACCAAACACACTGGCCCTTAACTAGGGATCTTTTTTGATGTATTGGGTGGCAACTCTCAAAGTGTAACAATGCGTTGGAATATGTTGGTGTTCTATATAGAGAGGAAGTAAAAGACTGATTGGTTCTGTCTTTATATTTAGAGATAGCCAAAAAATGTACTACATCTGGATTAAGCTCCATAGTAAATTTGAGAAATTGAGTACTTGAATTTAAGAAAATAAAAAATTCATTGAGCTGTTCACTGATGCCTTCCTAAAAATCAGGATATCCTCTAGGTAACACTCATAAAGTCTACAAATGTGAAATAATTCGGAATGAAAGACTGTGGTGATTTCCCACTGCTTCAATACAATATTTGCAAAGGGGGGTGCACAAGCTACCCCCATTGCAACACCGTTTTTTGCCTAAACAACTGGTTGTCAAAAGTTATAAAATTATTTTTAAGGATCAACTCCATCAATACCCTGAACATTAAAATTCTTGCATTATCTAAGCTGGTGTTTTGACAAAGAAAATCATAAAATATTTCAATACCTTTGTCATGGGGGATCACTATAAAAAGATCTTTAACATCAATAGTGGCAAAAATTAATCGATCTGAATAAAGTTCATTCTTAATTTTCTTCAAACAGTCCCATGAATCTTTTAATAAATGTTTAAATTCTATCAGGAAAGTTTTAAGATGGTAATCAATACATTTTGCCATTGTAAAAGTTTTTGAAGCCTTAGCATCGACGATAGGTCTGGGGGGGGGGGGTTCTATAACATTTTTATGAATTTTCGGTATACCAAAAACTGTGGTAATCCGAGGACACACCTGCCTAAGAAACTGAAATTAACTAATTCATGGTAATCTGATTATCAAGTAACAGGTTATTTAGAATGATGTCGATATGTCTATAAGCAATGTTTAACTCATTAATGGACACCTCCTCATATGTGTCACTAAATAAAGAAAGTAATATTTTGGTCCATAACAACAAGTCCACCCCCCACTCTTATCGGGTTTCATAACCCTGATGGATTTGTTGTTAACAATTTCAGATAGCACTCTAGTTTCTTCCCCCATCAAATTTGATATACATTCACCCTTCTTATTAAAAAATCTGTTTAATTCTGTTCATGCATAGTGTTTCAAATAGATATAAAATGGGGTATAGGGGTCGATTAAGCACACTAGCTTATTTACATCCTACCACCTGGTTCACTTGTTGGTCTCCATCAAAGTAAAAACAAAAATTAAATTTTCTAACATACACTTTAAGGTCAAGCAAAGCCCTCTCAACGTTACCTTTACATGTTGGTACAAAATTAAGGCCCTTCTGAAATAAATTAGCCCATTGTGAGGTAACAACTTTACCACTTCTTCTTCTTCTTCTTCTTCTTTTCGGCTTTTCCCGGTTAGGGGTTGCCACAGTGGATCACCTGTCTGCTCATGATTGGCAGTGGTGTTTTACAGTGTCGAGTTGCCAGCCCAGCGCCCAACCTTCCACAGAAGGCACACACACACAAGCACTCTCACCTAAGGCCAATTTAGAGTATTCAATCCATCTACTGCATGTCTTTGGGATGTGGGAGGAAACCAGAGCACCCAGAGGAAACCCACACGATCCCAAGGAGGACATGCAGACTCCGCACAGAAGGCACCCCAGCTGAGAACAACTTCAAAACTTAAGTTGTAAATTTTATAGTCACCAAATTCATTAATAACGATATTACATGTATCAGAAGTGTCCTTATTCAACATCCTGAACCTTTCCCATGCCCCTGAAATGTCCTCCCTCGAATGGAGCAAGGGTTGATATACGTTTGACCCATGTTTAAATTCTGTTGCCTCTGGTTTTGAATTCACTCTGATCATCTCAGGGGTATTTTTAAAGGGGCAGCCTGGCCATCATTGTTATTATAATGGTCCACAATAACATCGTTGGCCTCCAAATCCCCCATATCATAACTTAGATTTACCCCTTCATTCAGTCTATTGGAGTTGTTAGTCTTTGGTAAAGGGTATGCGTTACCTGCTTCATAGTCCAACCTGCCTCTTTCCACTTTTTTACCCCTTTTATTCCTGATGTTAATTATAATTTTATCACCATTGACAAACACAGCTCTGTACTCCTTAATTTTAGAATCATAGAATAAGTCATTCCTAATATGCTCATTGAGTAAGTCAATTTTATCTTTTAAAACATTAAGTTTCTTATTGTTGTCCCTTACCAACACTTCCATTAGTTCATATCTGTGACGGTTGAACATGATAAATAATTCATTGTGTAAATCAGATCCATTTTCAAGGCCGGTGGGGAACTTCCAAGTACGCAAGCCCTTTACGACTTGCTCTCTCCTGAGGCATCCCCTTAAATAAGAATTCTCAACCTGAAGTTTCAGAAATTTAAGTTTCATTTTCCAATGTTTTTAACTGTTCATCCAAGGTACCATACTGAGTGTGATTATTGAAATCCCTGAATTCACACTAGCAACCCTCCCGAATCCAATCCATAAGTGAAAAGGAGGGCTGAGAAACTGCCTGACTGGTGCAAGTGCTGTTATCTCCCCTTCCTGTATTTGCCCAATCGGTGAACTTACCTGTCTGTAGTCCCCATGAACTTGGCTCCTCTGTCCCGGAGTAATCAAAGACAATCACATTTCTTGTGAAGGTTGTGAAGTCGATCCACGAGTACTTCCAAAATTCATAGGGAGTGGGTTCAGATTTCTTCCAAATCAAAACAGTTGTTTGGTCAGCACTTTGATAAGTGCTGAAAGGTTCCCAATAGAAGTAACTAATTCTTGTGTGGAACCCGAAGTCAAAACATCAACCCGAGTCCCTTCTTCCATGAAACAAACTTTAAATATACCAAAAAGACAAACTTAATAAGACAAATAAATGAAAAAGACCCACAGCCAGTGTAGACTTCAATAATTTATTTAGCGCTTTCATCAGTGATACAACCTTGACTTCCTCAGGATAATAACAAGACTTTGTATTGCAACTTCCCTTTATACAAAAAAGTAATCACATGGTCCGCACCAATTAAAATCATTTAAATATACAGTTGTATTGCTACACAGTAACCCCCACCACACATACACACACACACACACACACACACACACACACACACACACACACATACACACACACACACACACACACACACACACACACACACACACACACAGTTCTCGTGTTAACAACAGCACGACAAAACAACTAACCCCATCACATATAAATCTCATATTAATACAGAAAAAGAATATATACAAATGGTTGTACTAAATGAATGTTTAAAAATACATAAAAATATATATTATGTAAATATAATACTTCACCCCAAAAGTTCTGGATGCCTTGTCTGTACATCAAAAATTTAATGAGTATTGTCATTAACCACCCACATGGGCATTAAAGATATTTTTGTTTTTTCGTATTTCATTGATTTGTTTTATAATCTCCATTAAAGAAACTGAATGGGAGATATAAAAGTTGAAAAGGGAAGCCAGCAACATAGATCTCAGCCACCCTTTAGGGTGGGCTAGAAATCATGGAACTGGAAGCCAGAATTTAGAGCAGACTGGTAGTCAGCTACAGTGGACTGATATACAATAGATGAACAATCAAGCTTGAAAGTAGGCATGAAATTTAAAACTGCTTTTAATGTTGAGGGAGGCCCCAGAACCCCTAAAAAGAGCAACCACACTACCAAAGGTGCAGGTAGAACTTATCACCACTGTGTGGCTATTCTGGAGGGAGACACAACTGTTGGAATCAAGCAGAAGTGAAGGGGATCAGATTCACAGGATGAATACTGCTGGTCAAAATTACTACTGAAAGACTGGGCAGCTCAAAGTTTTTCTAATACTTCATATTTCCCAATAAGAATTATGCATATTGAACCAGAAGAAGAAGAAGGTAAAATAAATTGTCAGTGTGGTAGTTTGCTGCAGTACATGACCTCCCAAAGGATACAATAATGCATTTTGTTTTAGCATTTAGTTGCAGTCAATGATTTTGGCAGCAGTTATTTATTAAGACAAACTTTCCTGCAGGATGCTAAATCATTTGGAGATTTAATGGCTGCTCCTACATTGCAGTTATCTGAAAACATAATCAACCAGAGCCCTTTATATTGGCTCTCCCTTTGCAGGATCTTGTTGAATTTGCAAAATAATGCCGCTGATAGATTGTATTAATGTAAGTGGGATCATGTTTGACATCATGGATGGAGGGAAGGCTTGAAATAAGATGTGAAAATCTGAATGAGAACGTGCATGTACAGGAACTATAACTGTGTTGAAGTTCTTTGGACTCCAGATACTTGGTAACATCTAACACCAATGTATACATGAAGGAAACCAAAATTAATATTTATATTGTTGCATAGAAGAAACTGCAGTTACAAAAATAACTGTAATGAAAAATCATAGGTATCTTAAGAATGCCACTGTCTTCTTCATATGTAGTTTTGCTCCCTGAGGTTTATATGACAGGCTAAATGGATCTTTTGTACTGTATAACAGACCCCCAACTAGATGAGTACAGAGTAGTAAGACTCCCACAGAACAGCGCTGTTGGTGATCGTGTAGTGTCATATGGGTGGTGGAGAAAGGTTAACTCATTAAATGTAGTACATGTATTTACATCAAAGGTCAGGAGCATTCAGTAAGAGACATAACACTAGTCACAAGTGGTTATAAATAATAAGGAGCTACAATAGGAATCCAAGGAACACTGGCCATCAGGGGGAGCAGGAGTGCTACACCATCAGCTTTAAATTAGCCACTTGGCTCAGCAAGTCCTAAGCATAGGCAGTGCAGTGTCCAAGGGTCAATGTCGTCACCTTACGTCAGACAGCCTAAACTCAACACAAGAGAGGGGGAGGGATGAAAGGAACAAACAACATTTGGAGATGGAGAAATGAGGAATATGGAAGGACAGAAAATGCAAACTAGGATATGGAACACAACAGCTAGACTGAAAGTAATTACTAGATAACTGGAAGAACTTGTAATTCAATAAAAAGTAAAAAGAAGGAGGATTTTTAGAGGTTGATTAGGAAAAATGGATATACAATATCATTACAGAAAACAAACTGAAAGTTAAGGACACATATAAACTGAGCAATAAAACACACCCAAACTGTTATTCAGACAATAAACAAGGGGAGGTAAACAAGGATTGCCCATTCTATCCACTGACAGGATGAGGGCAACAACAGAAGGTGGATCATCAAAACAGGCCTAATTGAAGAGCAGGAGGTAGCTATTGTGAATGTATACGCATCCAACACAGCTGATGCAGTTTCTTTGAGACATTTTTTTTTTCATAATTGGACCAGCAATATAGTGTCTATTTACTTAAAATAATAGGCGGAGATTTTAACATGACTACAGACACAAGAAAGTATAGATTTTTTTGGTAGAAGAGAACCTCATGTCAGGGTATTAAGACTACTTAAGAGGAAGCTAGTTAAATTAGATTTAGTGGGTATATGGAGAGACTCTCATGGGATACAGATGGGATACAGATATACCAGGAAAGAAGGGGAGTAAGGGAGTAGACTAGATTACATCATTATGGATTACAGGGAGATGGCAAGGATCGAGGGAGGAAAGATATATCTCAGACCATGCCTCACTTGCTTTGCATCTTCAAACTGAAGATAATAATACATATAAGATGATGTGGAAATTAACACACTATAAATGTGAATCATACAATTAGAAAACAAAACTAAAATGCTGATAGGCAGAACTATAATGGATAATGTAAAAGATAAAGAGGAGCAATGCTCCCTCTGGTGGGCTTAAGTGAAGGCTGCCTTATGAGCAAGGATCATAGTAGAGGATGGAATCCATAGAAAGCAGGTGATGACATATATTGCACAGTGTATTTAAGAGGTGTCTTTTGGTGGAATCAGTGGTAAGTTAATGCCTGAGTATCTGGTATGAACATTTAAGTAGATGAAGAGGGAACAACAGAGTGATAATATTTTTATATCAAGCAGAGAGACAGTCACAAGTGTAGAAGAAATTAGGACCACTTTCCTGGAATATAAGAAAAATCTGTATGTGAAAATGCCACCTGGAAATCTCAAACTTTGGTTTTAGGAAGGGTTGAAAAATTAGGCATTTAACAACTCAGGGAAGGATGTGCTGGATGTAAAGATTGCTAAACAGGAGGTTAGGAAGGTGATCCAGAAACTGAAAGGAGAGAAAGCCCCTCAACTGGATGGCTTCTCTACACAGTTTGATAAATATGGAGGGGAAATGATGGAAATCAAATTAGTGCAAACATTTAATACTATAGTAGTAACAGGCCAAACCATGTGTATGGCACATGTTAGAATACCTGCAAAAACAAAACATAAACCCATCACCCTACAAAACATTTAATACTACATTAGTAAGAGGGTAAATCCTCTTGTGTATGGCACAGGTTAGAATACCAGTTACTCTAAAAACAAAACATACGCCCAGCACCCTACCAGATTTTAGATCATTTCCATTACTGATTGGAGACATAAAGATACTGAAAAAAATATTTGCATGTAGACAAGACTTTGTGAATGGCAGGCAGGCTATGCATAATTTTGTTTCCTACACAAGCTTCAGTCAGTGTTATTTGACATAAAAATGTATTCGATACAATTAATTTGGATTTCCTCTTTGCAAAACTGAAAAACAGGATTAAGAAGGGATTGTATAGGCTGGCTAAAGGCTATGTAGAAAGAACAGGCATTTGAAATACTCATAAATTTTAGGAATTCAGAGATGGAATATAATTAGCAGTGGTACCAGACAATGGTGCCCATTATCACCTAGTCTATTGTCATTGTCTGTGTAAGAGCTGGGGCTCCAAATTAATCTTGGGGTTAGGAAAAGCATTGTTCTGGAGGTACACTAATGACTTTATAGTTAGGGCAGAAAAAGAGGATAAGGTTCTGCCACATGTCCAGTGCAGATTCCAGAAGTTTGCTAATATTTCAGAGTTTGAAATAAATAAGGATAAGACTAAGCTAATAAAAAATGCACATAGGAACAGAAAAGGGCACTGTGACACAATTAAAGAAGGCAGACCTCCAACATACCCTGGGGTTCTAGTAACACATACATTAGACATGGTTATCATTCAGAGTGCTACCTGTGCGTTGCCTCCTTCATGTCTTACTTTATTCCTTTTTCTTTTTTTTTAAACAGCTTTATTGAAAATATTAACATAATGAACAGATATTTTGAAAAAAAATGAATAAGGTGAATTTTTAAAGTACAATATTTAACAAAGAAAATATTAATACAATAACTATAATAGCACAGAAAACTATACACAATGATATTCATTATATATCAAACAACAAGATCAATTAAGTTTATTTTGGCAGAAGAAAAATAAAAACAAAAAATAAAAGATAATTAAAAGAAATGATTATTGCATTAATCATTTATCCCATTCTTTAACTAATAATTCATGTACATTTTGTCATTTGTAATATAATTTTGTATTCCTTGTAGATTTAGATTTTATAGGTAACATTTCTAACTTAGATATTTCTAAGAGAAGACCTTTAAACTCTTTAAATGAGGGAAGTGATGAGGAATGCCAGTTTCTTGTAATTGTTTTCCTGGCAATGGACAGTATAGACCAGAGCAAAGAATATTTATTTTTATTTATACAGTCTGAGACAGGCGTATTGCATAATACAAGTGACTTTGTAAGCATAAAATTGTCTGTAAAATTTGCCTGTAAAAAAGTATTAACTTCTTCCCAAAATTTCTTTAATAATACACAGTCATAAAATATATGGTTCCAGTCAACATTTGTTAGTGCGTTACATCCCCAGCAAACAATATCTTGCTTAGTTATCTTACTGATTTTCTGAGGTGTGATGAAAGATGTATGCAAAAATCTCCATGTGAAGATTCACCATTTAATGGAGGAAGTGGTTTTGCTGGCTGACTGAAGGAAATTAACTTTGTCTTTTTCTGAGGGAATATAACTATTGATTACAGAAAATGAATTCCAATAGTTATCTGAATATACATCTAGATTTGTTTAATTGCTCTATAAATATATAACATACTATTTTAACTGGTAAAGTATCATAAGTATATCAAATCAAATATTGAATACATTTGGGTATTGAATTCTTAGCATTTGAGGGGATTAAAAGTAGCTTATCTAGAATATATTTTCTAAACTCTTACAAATCTGACCAAAGTAAGGTGTTAAGGTTATATTCATCTATAAGAGCATTAATAGATTTTGTCTCATTTTTATTTAGCATTTGATGCCAAAACATTAATTGTTTTTGTTTAAATAGCAACATTTTAGAATGATCTGCAGAGAGAATTATCCCTTGTGTATAGGCAATAGGAAAGATGAGGAACAACCAATTCTCAAGGATTCTAAACCTAAATATATAGTTTTTAAAGGCCTTTAGAATTAAAGTTACATAAGTAGATTTAAACATTTGAGTGGAATAATCAGGAAAGTACTCTCTCAGATTCCAAATAAACAAATTATTTATTAACAGTGATAGATGGTCATTCCCCCAGATTTACGAAGCCCTTTATAGCATGCAGGATTAGTCTAAGAGCTATTTTCGGCAATATGGCTGACGTGTGATCCAGGAACGAGCTCCCGGGACGTGCATGTGAGTTCTTAGGCTAATCTTGCATGGACCAAGCTCCTATATGCAAATTACCCTCATTTGCAGATGAAAATCATGCAAATGAGGGTAATCTGTGATCCAGAAAGCCAGCAGCTGTCAGTGCAGGACGAGTGCAGTCTGCAGAAATGTACTCGGTTAATAATCCAGTACATTTCTTCAAACTACAAAACGGAGCTATGACATTTCCAAATAAAGGCTGCATATTATTGAGGAAGCATGCCAATGGCCGAGTAGAAGACCATTGGCATTGCAAACTGTTTTAAAAAAAAAAACAACTTTAATTTTTTTTCGCTGATCTCAGCAGTTTAAACATAGGACAGTGGCACGCAAACGGGATCGGGGAGAAAATGATAAAATAAACCTAACATAAGCATTCTAACTAAAATCAGTATTCTGCCATGCAAGTCAAATGGCAGGCATAAGACAACTTGACCAGTGAGTAATGGTTGCTAAGTGGGGAGGCTCAGTGTGGGACATGTAACTACGCATTAGCAGGCAATCCTATGGAAATGAGAGAAAGGTTAGTGAATCCCAGTTTTCCCCAGGTTGTGAGGCAGGTCCCAAGAGTGTAAGAGTATAAATAACTGGGTGCAAGGCTAGGATATAGGTGACATCATGGGGGGGTGTCAGGCATACTGTAAGTGGATTGGAACCCTGTGGCACGGGATTGCTCCTAGCTTAGCACAGCTTAACACATAAGAAGGGCTGCAGCAGGCAACATAGAACATCATGTGCAAGAGGATGAGGGTGGTGAGGATGTGAATGCTGCCGAACAACCCACAGTGAGGAGATGGAGAAGAGTGTACAGACCCAGGGTAACCTACCAGGGACTACATGATCTGGAAATAGGGGAGAGCTATAGCGTGGACAGAGACCTTCTACAGCAAATTGTTGAGCTGTGCCGACCACACCTGACACACCAAACTGGCAGAGGGGAACCCATCCCAGTGGATGCCAAGGTATATGTAGACCTAGGTATACTAGCCACAGGTACCTCACAAAGCACAACTGGGGATATCATGGGGATCTCACAGGCATCAGCATCTAGAGTATTCCACCAGTTCCTGGATGCCATGACAGCACATGCCAGTGAGCACATATATTTCCTCAACACACGTGAGGTGTTGACCAGCAATATGCGTCTCTTCCACCAAATAGCAGAATACCCTGGTGTAATGGGTGCTATAGACTGCATGAACATATGCATCAAAGCACCACCCAGTGAGCAGGGTAGGGACTACATCAACTACAGGGCATCTCCTCCATCAACTGCCAGGTTGTATGTGATGCCCAGGGCATTATAATGAATGTGTGTGCTGGCTGCCCTGGAAGCTATGACAATTCACACATATGGCATCTGACGCAGCTGTACCACAGATTTGTCAATGTGGGCATCCCCTACGGTCACCTAGTGGGGGATGCTGGGTACCCACTGACGCCATGGCTGATGACACCTATCAGAAATGCACACACACCTGAACAACTCCATAATGAGGCACACGCACAGGCTAGACATATAATAGAGCATGTGTTTTGGATGCTCAGGTCACAGTTCCGGTGTCTGGAAACATCCGGTGGAGCCTTGCAGTATTCACCAGCTACATGTACCCAAATTGTTATGGTACATGCTATGTTACACACCATCATCCCGTGGAAACAGCTGCAGCGGGAACAGCATGGGGCGGGGACAGACAGCCCCCAGCTAATGCCAAGGCCTGTACAGGCAAATAGTGACTCAGAGGAGGCACAACCTGAGCCTGCTCCAGTAGGCAAAAGGAGGCATGCCCAGTATGCCCTGGCCTTGGCAAAGAGGCAATGTATAGCATATGCACTGACACAGTAGGGACCCAGGGAATGACACCTCTCTCTGACTCACACAGACAGTGAAAGGGATGCCAAACATGACACTACCTGTGCCATATATAGGGAGTGTACAATGTGCATCCTACATAGGTAGCCCTCCAGCACCATCCTCAAATCTGGCACACCCTCAAGGTAAGTTAATCAACCTACCAATTGCCAAATGGAGTAGAATGTGTTGTTACCTGTAGCTATGGTATGGATGTGAGCATGCAAGGGAATTGGGTGGCTGAATGATATGGCTGCAGACAGTAGACACCCATAGTGGCACCATGACATCCGTAACACATACTGGAGTCACTACAGTAGCCAGTCCTACACAGGGTGACAAAACCCACTGCAGGAAATGGGCTGAGTGACATGTGTGTCCATAAGACCCACATATGCCATTCAGGAAGATTCACATACCCAACAACAGTCTCAGCCAGCAGGACAGATGTAGACAAACACAAACAACTGCTGTACTATGGCCTCTGAATGAGCTCTATGGGTAACCCCTCTCCCAGGCCTACACAGACAGACTACAGCAGGCCAGGCAGTGGGATGTAAGTTGTGAAGGCTAGTAAGTCAGAAACTAATATGTATGTAATTAAAGCTAAGATCTGAAGTACACTGGTATGCCTCTAGCCAGCACGATAGGTAAGACTACAGACTGAAATGGAGTACCTGACATACCAGTACTGTCTTAGCAAATGCGTACAAGTGTCAGGTGTGCCCCCTCCATCCTACGTACACTTATAGTAACAGTCAGGTGTGCCCCCCACTCCTGTGTAGAAATGTAAAACCAGTCAGGTGTGTCCCCGCTATGCAGAAATGTATCAACAGTCAATGCCAAATGATGGATGGATACCCTGCAGACACAGCATGATACCTGTCGGTGTACAACACAACAGTCAGCACCACAGTACAAACTAGCTGGACTTGATCCACACATACAATACAGATGGCCATACTGGGCATGCTCACACACTTAAACACATGAAGGCCATGTCTGCAAACACCAGTGGACAAGACATATCTGGCAGTTGCAGTTCTTAGTGCAGACACACGTCAGCATGCACCACTCCTGCCTTTCACACACAATGGATAGGAATACAGACACATATGCAAGGACAGCACACTATAATAAGCCAAAGGTAGACAGACATAGATGTGCGGAAGAAGGTGACCATGGCCAGGAGCTATCTGGGCCTGTCCCACCCAGCACACAGCCAAAGGGCCCCAAACACATGAGGTGCAGATGTCACTCACTGCAGATACTAGCCGCCAGTATCTGTCAGCATGACAGACTATGTGGTGCATGTGTCAGCTGTGCAATATGACTGTACAAGGAAGTAGTCATCTAGTAGCTGTATACATGTACCTGTGACATATGACCCCATGTGTGCCCACAAGTGGCATGTCAACCCCTACATGAATGTGTTATGGCCCATGCACACACCACCCTCCCCATAGCAGTATTATGACAAGCCTGCTGAGGTCATCCAATGTGAAATACATCTTTAGGAAAGCAGTAGCTTAGTAATCTCCATGGTGCATCCCATAACTGTGTACTGCTGTAATGATAAACTAGTTAGGTAGTAGTTCTAACCCCAGACTTGGCAATTGTGGGAGGGTGTGTTTGTGTGTGTGCCTGACTGTGTAGAGAGAAATGCTTTTTAGGCTACTCACACTCCTTACAATTCATATACTCAACTGTGGCAAGGCTACTGATGTCACTCACCTAGGAATACACCTCTTGGAAAATCATAACCCAGTAATCTCCGTAGCGGGTCCTGTAACTGTGTACTGCTGTAATGTGATAAAGTAGTTAGGTAGGTGTTCTAACCCCAGACCTGGCAACTGTGTGTATGTGAATCTCTGTGTGTGTGTCTGACTGAATAGAGAGCAATGCATTTTAGGCTACTAACACTACATACAATTCATATACTCAACTTTGGCAAGGCTGCTGATGTCACCCACCTAGAAATATACCTCTGGGAAGGCTGTAGCTAAGTAATCTCTGTAGCGTGTTCTGTAACTACATAATACTGTAGTGTGAATTAGAACTGTGGTAGGGTTCCATCTCCACCCATGGCAATTCTGAATGTTTTGTGTGTGTTCCAATGTCTGTGTATGGAGCAATGCATTATGGGCTACTCACTCGCAGTACATTTCAAATGCCCTACTTTGGGAATCATGCTGATGTCATTCATTGTGAAATACAACATTGCAGAAAACATTCTGTAGTAATCCCTGTGGTGTGACCTATAACTGCTCTATGCTATAATGTGATATAGACCTTGGTCAGGGGCTCAATACCCACACATGTCGGTTGTGGATATTTTGTGTGTGTCTCACTGTCTGTGTAAGGAGCAATGCATTTTAGGCTAGTCACTCTCATTACAGTTGAAATGCCCTTCTTTGATAATCCTGCTGATGTCATTCATTGTGAAATACACCTTTGGGGAAGAAGTACTTCAGTAATATCCATGGTGCGTACTATAACTGCGTAGTGCTGTAGTATAATAAACTCATTAGGTAGGGGTTCAACTCCCAGGCATGACAGGTGTGTGTGTGTGTGTGTGTGTGTGTGTGTGTGTGTGTGTGTGTGTGTGTGTGTGTGTGTTTGTAACTCATATCCTGTGTAGAGGTGGTTGTGAGTGTGACATATGTGGAGGGGATTTTGCTTATTTCTTTTATGGTGGCCCTACTATATATCACAATGTCAACCATACAGGGATAACAGATGTATATTAGCTGAGAGGCTGGGGTGCAAAGCCATACCCATACATCAAGGCCAGCCAATCACAGTTAGCAACCCCACTATTACCCAGAGCACACACTAAACCCATGTGTCATACGCACACACATGCCTAGACTACAGCCAATATGTGGGTAGTACACTGCATACTGGCCACTGATAGTAACTATGCAGTGATAGCAGTGGGATACAGAGGGCATGTCACCCTGCCCATCTGTCCAATATGCACATACATGCAGACAGTGCACCTCCACCATGTTCCCCACTGGACACCTGCACCACCTATGGTGCCTTCACATGCGACTCACAATGGACATACCATGCCTGGCAATATGCCCTGTATCGACAGATGACACTGACATCAGGGAATGCAGTTAGCATGCTATCAATGTAGGTGCAGGGTAAACCTGCTGCCCATTACCACTTCCTGGCACAGGCGGGCAAGACTGGCACATCTGATGATAATCTGTATTCACAACATGGGCCAGATACCCCAGGTACAGTAGCACGTCACCGGACATGCATGTGGGAGGTGTGCACATCCCAGACACCATCCATGTCATGGACTAAGGAACACATACATGACAAGTGATGCACAGCATTGGCCACACACAATAGTTACCCAGGTGACTGGATGGGGGATGCAATACCCACCTGTGTGGGTAAATGCAGAAACTACAGGCCTGAGCCACAATGCAGACCATTGTCATGTGGCCTGATTCCAAGGTATACACATCACTTACCATTGTTCAGCCTGCTGGCACAGTTGACCACCACACACCCATGCAAACATGCACCCATGCATGTCAGAACTGGCACCCTGTGTGTTCGTGTGTGTGTGTTGCATGGTGTCCACATCCACACTCACTACAACCCCCCCAGGGCATACTGAGGCATGCTGTCTGATATCTGACACCTCCTCATACTCTTTGCCCATATGACCTCCGTATGACCCGTGTGGTGCATGTGATACCTGCACATTGATGTGTTGTGGCAATCCCACTAGTGATGAGTTGCACTCCTGGCGCTGCCAAGTGTGTAAATGTGTTTACCTCCCTGTGTGAGTGTGCCTGTGTTGACGCTGGCACCTGTTCATGCAGACAGGCATGTGTACGTCACCTACCATATATATACCATATCCCTGTTTCAGATGTCACTCACCATCACATATATGTTCTGAGTGCTCCATAGCAGGTAACCCATGTGGTGCATCCAATAACTGCATCGAACTGTAATAGCACTACATAGTTGTCAGGGGTTTGATACCCTATGCTGGTAGGTGTGTGACACAAGCATACTTCAGTTTTACTCTCCCACCCCTCCCTGATATGTATTTGCCTCTGTCTGCCTCCCCCCACCCACTCTCTGGTAGATGTGGAGCCCCACACCTGCTTTGATTAGGCAGTAGCATGTGTAATTTAAGTGATGCTCATGATCAGCTGATGGCCTCTGCATGATTTTCAGCCCTCCTCTAGCTGATTGAATGTGGAACAGCTGTGGTAACATTCCCATAGCCAAATGCATGGAAACACACTCCAATACCTAGGACCATCATGGTTGTGTTGGCCCTTTTCAGTTACTGTAAGCAGGAACTAGATCTGCTGTTTGGCAAACAGCATCTCAGATGGATTAGGGATTTACCTCTAACAACATACACTGTGGAAAGGTGGCAACGAACAGGAGGGGGATGTGCTTGATCTGACTGCAGTCTGTAAGTGCTGCTATACTGCATTTGGAGTAATGTTGGTTTAACAGTGTTTGTCATGATATGCCTGTCATACATGTCGCAATACCTGCCATGTCAGTTCCATGTATATGAGGAATCCCCATCTGCAGGGTCATCTGCAGACTGGGCAGTATTGTGCCTTTGGTTTCATGTGTTAGCCATGGTTCATCTATCTGTGGAATGCAGAAGGTAGTGTGAGGATTGCAGTCTGTAGATGGTGAAGGCTGTGACAGTTACTGACTTCATATCCCTCATAGGATATATGTTGCAACAAACCCCGTTACAATGGTAAATGTATGAGGTTATCACAGCAACATGTCTATACTGGTCCTGTGTATGTGCTGTCAGCCACACCTCTGTCAACCTTTGTACATATGTTGTGCATGAAGTGCTGCATATGTGCTGTACACCATAAATAGTGTCATCATATCTGATAACAAGCCAGTGATATATCAGGTTGCTACACATCATATACAGTAGGGGTAACCTGGACATTCTGTGGATGTTTGTACAGTACTGAGGTCTGTGTAGTGATGGTGAATGTTGGCAGTGTGTGTATTGTTAATATGTACATTAGCCTGTGTACAGACTGTGGTAGATGTCATTGTTCTAGCTCCCCTTCTATCTGATGTTACATGCTGCCCCACTGTATGGTACCATTTTGCCATACATGTTTGTAGGGCCATACACACACATGCCCATGCCACAGACAGCCATCAGACCAAACCGTGTAGCAGCCCAGTATATGTAGGGTCATTCTGTGAGTGGCTCATATGAGGATGGTGTAGAACAGATAGTCCATATACTGTAATAATATACCAGTTGTTATGTACATATATATGTTGCAAGATAAAAAATTTAAAGGAGTGAGAATGGTCAGTGGACATAACATGATTAGCTAGTGCACTAGATTGCTTACTATTTCTGATATCTTGGATGTGCTCTAGTATTCTGCCTTTAAGCAACCTGTTACTTTTGCCTGCATAAAAAGCAGGACATTTCTGGCAAAAGCAGAAATAAATAAGATCAGTGGTCTTACAGTCTCATTCTCACTCCTTTAAATTTTCTGTCTTGCAACATATATATAGAAATCCCAGGGGTGGAGATATAGAAAACACTACAGAAAGTTATGAACAAAAGTGGATATTGAAATTGAATGCTGAAAGATATCCTGGTCTTAATGGCACCACCTCTCTAATTCCATTCTTAAAGGCAATACGCCTTAAACACTAACCATTGATGCTGCTTATATGAAGAATTCATACATATGCATATTTTAGATATTTATACTTTGTGCTTTTTAACATATTTTTATTGTATTTCTTAGTGCATTTCTCACTTTACACTGTTTTTAGCCTTTTATTGTATTTTTAGTATCAGAGGTGAATGCCTTGTGCTTGCTCATTTAAAGTATGCCACTATTAACTTATTACAATTGATGTGACAATTGATTTCATCTGCATCTATTTAAGCATTGAGCTGCATTTTAGTTTTGTCTGCTGAAGCAATGACAGTTGCGAATGCGCTCACCATTTGTTTTTTCTTTGTTTATTAAACGCTATTGTGTGTTACCTCGGTGCATTGTGCATTTATAATTTCTTCATTTTATTTTTGCACCCTGGTTTTACCCGCAGCTGTCTCTTTTTTTGTTCTTATATGTCCTATGTAGACCAACTGAAAAAACTCCGGCTGCACTCAGTGGCATATCGCTTACTCAGAGGTGATCTCTGCTGACTTTCAAAGCCATGTCCAACTCAGAATTAATGGACATGCTCCACCTAAAGAAATCCAAGTCACTGCGAGCCACGCGCTCTAGTGAGCTAAACCTTGCCACAACAATAAATAGAACATGCTGGAGGGATAGATTCCTGTCACAGAGACTCCCCATGCTTTGGAACAAAATTTCTATCTACATTAGGCAGAGGGCCTCACTAACACTGTTCAAGAGAAACTTGACGAGTGGATGGGTAACAGAAAATACACCCCTGGGATCACTTCATTGGCTCTGCTTGACAGAAGATCAGTTAATTAATCAATGGGGTGACGAAAGCCCACACACTCTGGCTAGGCTTATAAATGTCTTTGGGCAGATAGCCTAGTACTTACCTATGAACCTATGAAGCTATGCTTTGCATAGTACTGGTGTCACTGGGTGTTTGTGTACATACTAGTGTACCTTGGAATGCAGTCTGTCTTCATAGCTCACTACTGTGGGCCTATCCTCTTGCTGGACAGAGGTATGCCTATCATATGTTGTCCGTCCACCACACAGGTCCTGTGTCCGATATTACACTGGCAGTGTGTGTGTTGCATGCTCTCAGTACATGGCTACATCCATTTCTGTGTCTAACCTCAATTCCCTGACTAAGGGTATGATGCAGACTATCCTGTAACACCAGAACCTTGCTTAGTGTATGGCAACAGTGTTCCACATATGTGCCTGTGTTCCAGCCTATGTCCTTCATCTACATAACAAGCTTTGCACATATGTCATGCTGTTGGGGCTTCTTCTGAAGTGGGCTGTGAGTATATCACACTGCCTTTGTTGCCACTACTCCACTGCTGTTGTATCCCCCACACATAGAGTGGGGCTGGGGCCATATATGTGTGGGCATCACCTACACAATACATGAGTGCCCTTATGCACTCCAGAGGCCAGTGTATGTAACAGTGGTATATGGGCCTGTATTATTGAGTGTAGGTGGGGAGCACCATAAATGACCTAGGCTGTTACAAAATGTGGGGGCATCAGGGGTGAGCTACCACAAGGTATCTGGATGTACAGTATCATATACTTCACCTATACTGACATTACTTACATGAATTGGGATACTGCAAGCCTACTGCCTCCTGCAATACAGACTGTTCTGTTTGTTGGTGTGCTCGTGATGGTGTCAGTTATGCCTTGTCATGTACCAGTTACAACCCATTTGATCACAAAATGTCTTTACCTCCTACTGAGTTTGCACAGAGTGTAGATAGAGGCTGCTGAACTACACACCTGCAGTACATACTGTTGATTGTTTGGTATTCTGTGGCCCAGTCTGTCTTCACAGTTTCAGTACTCTGTTTATATGATTGTTAGTATCTGAGCAGCTATATGACATGGCAGGTTCACTACATATGACCGAAAGTTCATATGACCGAAGCCCATTTCACTGAGACCAAATGACCAAAAGTTAATTTAACTGAAAACCCATATGACCGAAAACTCATTTGACTGAAAAACAGCACTGGCACGTATATGCCCTGTTCCCCACTGTAGTGCGACCCTGGAGTGAGAATATATTGTTAGGGGGGGTGGGGGGCACAGCCCCCCACATTGCCCCCCCCCACATAATTGCAGTTTATGCACTATTATATACATGTATATCCATTAAAAATGCATTAAAATATACATCAGTAAAAACTGATTGCAAAATGTGGGGGGCTACGCTCCCCACACCCCCCAATTTGGGAGGCACCCCCCTAACAATATATTCTCACTCCAGGGTTACACTACAGTGGGGAACAGGGCATATACCTGCCAGTGTGCTGTTTTTTGGTCAAATGAGTTTGTGGTCATATGGGTTTTCGGTCAAATGAACTTTCGGTCATTTGGTCTCAGTCAAATGGGCTTCGGTCATATGAAATTTCGGTCATATGTAGTGAACCCGACATGGCATATAGAACTGTTATAGTATACAATTAAAGGATTCCAAATTCTGCAAACCAGTGTGTGGTGTCTTTCCTATGACCTTTCTATGGGTATATGTTGCAGTCAACGATTGACATTTGTATAGGTGGCCCATACAGTGTCCAGTTGTTCAGGTGTAAACTGTAGGCATAATGGCTTTTCCATATTGTGTGCACCTTCTACATATATATCTTACTGTACATATATCTGCGTGTGTATGTGTAGTCACATGTATATATCTAAATATGTATATATATATATATATATATATATATATATATATATATATATATATATTCATATGTATATCTGTATCTGCATATCTGTGTCTGTATATCTGCATCCTGGGAAGTTGATGGCTTCCACATATTGCATGTCCTATGGTAGGCAGACTGTACTTGGTAGTGTATTGCAGGGCACACGTGCTTGGCTGTGGGGGTGAATGCCTATTCGAACCAGACGCATAGTTTGTGGGTTCTCTCAACCCCATTAACGGTGCATGTGGGAGGGTGGCCTGATGGTTAAGGTATTTGCCTTACAAACACAAGGTGCAGGGTTTGAGTCTCACAAGGGATAATTGGCTAGGCTTAAAATGGCTCGCAAGGGCAGTTAGCTTAGTACTAATCTATGAACCTATCTATCTATGAACCTATGTGTATTTGTTAAACTGCCATTGCTATCTACATATGCATGGCCATATATACCTATATAGATATATGTATCTGCTAACATGTATATAACTATGTCCGTATATACCTACATAGATATATATCTGCGTACACATATGTAATGTGCTGTGTATTTGTAGACATAGTGTAGACACATATATGTGTCGATGTAAGCATATGCATGCATATGTGCATATATATTGCTATATATGTATATAGTTTTAGAAATCAATATATATTTATATATATATATATATATATATATATATATATATATATATATATATATATATATATATATATATATATAATATGTTGTATCTGTTAGATATTAATATATTTACACACACATACAATTAGATGTTAGTATACATTCTCTGTACTGTAGCATGACTGGACTGGATAATATGTTTCCGAAACATCAAATCTCTTTGTATCTGTCAAGGCTTAGAGGTAAATCACTTTGTCTAAGGTGTGCAGGGTCCTTGATTTCAGTCTTGCAAGAGCTGTTTTGTTTGTTGCTGGGCAGAACACGGCCCATTAGATACACAGTGATTTAAGCACTTTAAAGCAGTTGTAAGCAGGTTTACGTGGGTTTACACGGAGCTAAGTAATGGCTACACAGGTTAAGCAATTCAGCAGCTAACTGAGTATATGAAACTGTAACCAGACATTAGCAGTGCTTACCTCCACGCAAACCCACGTAATCCCTCTTACAACTGCTTTAAAGTGGCTTAATCACTCTTTATCCATCAGCCCTTGTTCTGCCTAGCAACAAAATAAACAACCTCTGCAAGGCTCAAACCAAGGACCATGCACACCATAGCCAAAGTGATTTACCTGTGTGCCATCTCAGAAATAGATAACCTTCCTGTATTCACAAACTTATCATCCATCTCAGTCATTCAACAGTACAGAGAATGTATTTCAACATGTAGATGTATGTGTGTGTGAAAATATATTTATGTCTAAACAGATACAACATATTGATATATGTAGATATATATATATATATACACACACACACACACACACACACACACACACACACACACACACACACACACACACACACACACACATGTCAGCAGATATTTATGTCTATTTTGGTATATACGGACATATATCTGTAGATAATGTGGGAACATAGCAGGAATATATATGTTCACATGCACCATTAATGGGGGTTACAAGCACAAACAACATACGTCATGCACGAATAAGTATTCCCCCCGACAGGCAAACACTTCTGCCCTGCAATACTCTAGCAACTGTTGCATATCCCATAACCAGGACCTTACACGACAAGGGCACAAGATGTTAACAGTACTCCTTCTCACCTGTATGATATCAGGCTGGTATCAGTAACATATCATGCAGTACAGTCAGGCTCATAATGACTCCCATTTTGCAGTCATCTGTTAACTTTGTTAGCTAGAGTCCCGTATTGTTGGCCTGTACTTCAGAGATGTAGACGCCAAACAACAGTGGTCCCAGGACTGAGCCCTGAGGTACTCCACTTGTCACTTGTCTGGGGATGGATTTGTTGTCAGTTACACTTACAGTTTGGGTTCTGTCAGTAAGCCATGTGGCAAACAATCGAGTGCCATAGGGATGTATGGCTGAATTAGTATGTTAATCTATGTTTACTGAATGGCGGATGGTGTTGAAGGGTTTGGTGAGGTGCACATAGGCTCTGTGGACTGCCTTACCCTCTTCAACAACTATGCAGACTGAGTCAAAGCAGTCAATCAGTTTCAGGAGACAAGACTGGCCCTCCATGAGCCCAATCTGTGTGGGGTCCAGTATTTGAGGGTTGCCAATGTCTGCATTCAGAACTTCCCTGATAATGCATTCCACAGTCATGCAGATCAGGCTCGTCAGACTGATGTGACGGTAATTCCAGAGATCCAATGTGGATCCCCCCTTGTTGAGTGGGATAACTGCAGCTGTGCGCCACTCAGTGGGCAAAAGGCCTGATGCGAGGCTATGATTACACATGACAGTTAGGTGAGTTGCCATTTCATTGTGTAGTTCATGCAGTACACATCCCAGGATGTCATCTGGTCCCATGGATGCTATATTCTTAGCTGTGGATAGTGCGGTTTCTGCCTGTGTGGCTGTGATTACTGGGCAATGCAACTCTTTTTGTATTGACATGGGCCCTTTTGGGGATGAGAGGGGGTGAATGTGGCACTAAATCAATCTTCCAGGATATTGGCACAATCCGTGGGAGCAGTCTATGTAATTCCATTCTGTTGTAGCTCAGAGCATTTTTGAGCATTGCCAGTTAGATTCTGGGCATAACTATAGAATGCTGTGTGGTTGTATGTGGAATCTGTGGTGATATTAATTACATAACCAGCTTCAGAGGATTCCATGAGGGATCTCAACGTCTTACTGGGGCTGGTAAGGGAGTTTTTTACATCCTTGGATCATCCTTTTCTCTTCAACAGTGTCTGCATTCTGTTGTATACTCTGTTAATGGTAGGAGACCACCAGACTGGCTTGCTTATTTGGGAGGTGAGCGTTGTGGTTCTATGTGAGATGTCAGGAATCATGCACAAGTGGATGTGCTCATATAGTGCCTTAGTGCAGGATTCATCAGTTTAACTGTCAGCTCCTGTCTCCATGGGTGTCACAAACATTGTCACATCTGCCTTGAGTAGCATGAAGTTGGTTTTGGAGAGTTCTTTTATAGACAGCTGTATATACATTCCTTTCACATGTTCAGTTTGATTAGACTATGGTGGGATTACTTTGGTGATACCTCAATCTCATGTACTGTTGTGATGACTTAGTGGTTAGTTACTGTGACAATAGTGTACAGGGTCCTGGGTTCATGACCTGCAAAGGTAGGTTATTCTGGTCTGGCCAGAACAGCGGTTAATACATACAGACTTCTTCTTCTTCTTTCAGCCTTTCCCGGTTAGGGGTCACCACAGCGGATCACCTGTCTGCTCATGATTGGCAGTGGAGTTTTTACAGTGTCGAGTTGCCAGCCCGTCGCCCAACCTTCCACAGAAGGCACACACATGCACACACTCATGCCTAAGGCCAATTTAGAGTGTCCAATCCACCTACAGCATGTCTTTGGGATGTGGGAGGAAACCAGAGCACCTGGTGGAAACCCATGTGACCACAGGGAGGACATGCAAACTCCGCATAGAAGGTACCCCAGCCAAGCATCGAACTGGAGAACCTCTTGCTGTGAGGCGGCAATGCTAACCGCTGCACCACCAGACTAATTATGGCAATTTAGGTTAGGCACACTCAGTACAATTCAAATGCCCTACTTCGGCAGTCCTGATGATGTCAATCAATGTGAAGTACACCTTTGGGGAAAGAGTACTCCAGCATTCTCTGTGGTGGGTGCTATAACAGCATAATGCTGTAGTGTGATATAGAACTCTGGTAGGAGTTCTAGTCTCACACATGGGAGTTGTGGATGTTTTTGTGTCTGTTTCTATGCCTGTGTAGAGAGCAATGCATGTTTGGCTAGTCACACTCACTACAATTCATTTGCCCTTCTTTGGCAATCCTGCTGATGTCACTCACTGTGAAATACACCTTTGGGGAAAGAGTACTCCAGTAATCTCTGTGATGCATCCTATAATTGCATGATGCTGTAGTATAATAACTAGTTAGGTAAGAGTTCTAATTCCAGATGTGTCAGGTGTGTGTGTTTTAATGTGTCAATGTTTGTCAACCATGTCCTGTGTGGTGGTAGTTGTGAGTGTTGTGAATGTGTGACAACTAGACTCAATGTTGAGTGGGTTTTTATATCTTATATGATGCCCCTAGCATAAATCACAATAGCCACTGTGCACAGATAACAGATGTGATATCAGTACATAATCAGTCAGGGGTTTGACACCCTGGTCTGGTAGGTGTGTGACACAAAAATACTTACCTTTTACTCTCTCAACCTACCCTGACTTATTTTTGCCTCTGTCTACCTCTCTCACTCCCTCTCTGGTGGATGTGGAGTCTTATACCTGCTTTGCTTAGGCAGCAGCATGTGTATTGTCAGTGATGCTCATGATTAGCTGATGGCCTCTGCATGGATTACAGCCCTCCTCTAGATGATTGCATGTGGATCAGCTGTGGTGACACTCCCATAGCCAATTGCATGGAAACACTCCAATATCTAGGAACATCGTGTTGGTGTCAGGCCTTTTCATTCACTGTGAGCAGGAAAAAGATCTGTTGTTGGGCAAACAGCATCACAGATGGATTGGGGACTTACCTCTGACAACAAACACTGTGGAAATGGGCCAACACACAGGAGGGGGATGTGCCTGTCTTGACTACAGACTGTAAGTGCTGCTATACTGCAGTTGGGGTAATATTGGTTTAACAGGGTGTGTGTGGAAATGGCTGTCCTACATGTTTTAATACTTGTCATGTCAGTGCTATGTTTATGAGGAATCCCCATCTGTAGGGTCATCTGCAGACTGGGCAGTGTGTGGTGCCATGTGTTCCTTGTGTTACCTACAGAGTACCTATCTCTTGACTGCAGAAGGTAGTGTGAGGATTGCAGTCAGTAGATGGTGAAAGCCGGGAGAGTTACTGACGTCATATCCCTCAAAGGACATATGTTGCATCAAACCCTGTTACAACAGGTAATGTATGAGGTTATCACAGTGACATGCCAATATTGGCCCTGTGGTTTTGCCTCCAGCCACAACTCTGTCAACCTTTGTAATATGTCATGCAGTAGGGGGTGCATATGTTCTGTACACCATATTCATTGACAGCATATCTGATAAGCCAGTGAGATATCGGAATGCTACATATGTTATGTATAGTAGGGGGTTATATTTAAGGACATAGCCTGGGCATTCTGTGGTTGTGTGTACAGTACTGAGGTATGTGTAAGCTTGGTAACTGTCGACAGTGTGTGTATAGTGCATATGTACCGTGGCCTGTGTAGAGACTGTGGTAGATGTTATTGTTCTTGGTCCTGTTCTTTCTGATGCTACATGATGCTCCGCTGCATATCACCCTATCAGCTTACATGTTTGTAGAGGTGGACACACACATGTCCCAAACCACAGACAGCCATTTGACCACACTGTGTAGTGGCCCAGTATATGTAGGCTTGTTGTGTGAGTGGCCCATATGAGAATGGTGTGCATCAGATAGTCCATATATTGTAATAGTACGCTAGCTTACCATATGTGGCTGTGGCTGTGTTCACACTGGTTGTGGTTATGCACTTTCACACAGGCATCTGTTACTCTGTGATGTGACATGCCTGTAGAGCCTGCTATATATGCAGGTACATGTGTATTCCCACATAGAAGATGTAGCCCAGTGTTGGGTTAGTCTGTAGCCTGCACTGTGCTCTGTTACATGCATAACAGCTTACTGTACTTATCCAGTGAGATGTCATGTCCAGATACTTGCCAGATATACTGCTGCCTGGCCACCATGATGGTCATGCATGTCAGACAAAGCAGTGGGATGTTGTTCAGATGTATGTCACTAACTAGTGGATAGTATGTGGCCATGGCACCTCTGTGCCAGTGGTTATTATGTATCAGGACAGACAGGGGTGTATGAATGCATAACCTATGAGGGCAAATGTATACCAGTATGTACATGTTATACCCATCTACATGGCTGTTAAGATCCACATTGACAGGCCTGGTCCACATGTCTTGCATGAAGGGGTTCGGTGTATACTCCTGGACTGACCTGAGTGTTTCAGACTGTCCATATATATTGGCCATAACTCAGCTGTAGTCCACAGGGGCATTACTGTGCTAGCATTGGTACTGTACTATGCTGACCTTAGGATGTCTGTAAGTAGCCAGTGGTGCACATGTTAACAGCAGATGTGGCCTCCAACAAACAACATTTCTGTGAAGACAATCTCTATTACAGTAGCAATAGTCTACAAATATACCTGCACTACATACGTGACATCCCCTTGCACTGAGAGGTTGGGACTATTGAGGCTGAGGTAGGCTTCCACTCCATGGGCAGGACATATGGTGAACATATATGTATATATAATTATACATATATCCATATACATATATACACATATACATATCTTGCTTACTGTATGACAACAGTTTTACACATATGTGCCTGTGTTCCAGCCTCTGTCCTCCACCTACATATCAGGCTTTGCAGATATAACATGCTGTCAAGGGTTGGTATGTAGTGGGCTGTGTGTATGCCATGCTGTCATTCCTGCCATCACTCCACTGCTGTCGTGTCCCCCACACATACTGGGGGTTGGGGCCTTATATGTGTGGGTTTCACCTACACAATACATGTGTGCCCTAATGCACTCAAGAGGCCAGTGTATGTAAAAGTGGTATGTAACCCAGTATTAGTGAGTGTGGGGGTGCACCATGACTAACCTATGCTGTTTCAACATGTGTGGGTATCTGGGATAAGCTGCCTTAAGGTATCTGGATGTACTTTACCATACAATCCACCTTGGATAAATGCAGGCCTACTGCCTCCTGCCATACAGGATATTCTGTCTGTCAGTGTGATTGTGATGGTGTTAGGTATGTCTTGTTATGTCACAGATACATCCCATGGTGTCAGCTGAGGTCTGTACCCCCTAAGGATTGTGTACAGAGTGTAGATAGAGGCTGCTGACCTATACATCTGCATTACGTACCGTTGATTGTCTGGTATGCTCTGGCCCAGTCTGTCATTATTAATGTATTACTTGAAGGCCTCGGCATGGACAGCAACATATGTCGACCTTTCCAGACTACTGTCATAGTATAACTGTTTCATATGGATGTCAGTGTCTAAACAGCTAAATGACATGGCATATACAACTGTCATAGTACACAACTAAAGCTTTAACATTCATTTATGCACACCTGTTTGTGGTGTTATACCCTTTGATATCTCTGTGGGTATATGTTGCAGGCTATGAATGTCATTCATATGGGTGGCTCATACAGTTTCCAGTTGGTAAGGTGGTGACTGTAGGAATACTGGTTGCTCCATATTGTGTGCACGTACTACATATGTATATAACTGTACAAATCTCTGTGTGTGTATGTGTAGTTACAAACACACACACACACACACACATATATATATATATATATATAAGAAATGAACTTCGTGACAATAAAAGCATTCAATAAAATAGTAAATAACACCAACAACTCTTGTAGAACTTTAGCTTTGCCTTATTTATTATCAAGACTTCTTCAGAAAGACATGTTTCATAAGTATGAGCAACCATTTTCACTTCCTTTATATACATTAGTTCTAGCAGGCCATTTAAATTAACAACAGTTCCTTTCCAATAGAAAAGTGTGAACAAGCAGGTGCTGTGTGCATTTTCATTAACATTACAATTGCAGTTACATAAGGCAAATTGGTCAGACAATAATAGCCTTGTGGTGCCGTGTGCATACTAAAAGGGATAGTGTGCAAAAAGGGATCGTGCAAAAAGGGATTGTGTGCAAAAGGGATCGTGTGCAAAAAGGGGACTGTGTGCAAAAAGGGACTGTGTGCAAAAAGGGATTGTGTGCAAAAAAAAAAAAAAGGTTGGGGTGGGGGGGGGGGACCAGGAAAGATGACAGTCATGCTGCGATGATTCTAATATAAACACATAACTGCCTCCAAAGGTAAGTAAAGAAGGGAACGGAGGAAGGTGGAGGAGTCAGGTAGAGAGTCCTACTATGCTTTGGCATCGGTGTGTGTGTAGAGAAATGTGTGGGTATGCCACCTGATGGGGGAGTGGGAGGAATGCGGTTTGGACTTGAGGGGGGGGCTGTTAGGGGGCTGCCCATGACAAGGAGCCTATGAATAACAGTGTCCCCCAGAAGACTGTCAGTGCAGATGGTACCACCCGTGGGCTGGTTTGGGTGGTATCACCCTTGAATGGCTGCGTGAAAATGTGAGACCAGGGGGTATAGTTGGTGGGGTCAGGGGCTAGCCTGGTGATTGGGAGCATGTGTGTAGGGGGTATGGGGGAGTCAAAAGTAGAGAGAGAGTGGGAGCATGTGTGCAGGGGGTATGGGGGAGTCAAAAGTCAGAGAGAGAGAGAGAGAGAGGAAACACGTTATATTCACTTGCACAGTTGTAAATCCATAAACACATTAAACACATTAAATCTACTTGCACAATTCTTCAAACCCTCTTGCACAGTTCTTCAAACCCTATCACATTTCAATCTCTATAGGGTTTGTGATAGGGTTTGAAGAACTGTGCAAGTTTATTATTTATAAAAGATTGAATATCTTTCGTACTATTAATCATATTATTGGGTTGGTTTAACTTTAAAAAATTCTCTAAACTCTATATTTGGTAAATCAGATACCATTTTGTCTGACTTGAGAATTGATTTCTTTAATGTGGTTAAGTTTATTTAATCTTTTAGTCTTGTTAGCTAGTATATTCATAGATCTAGGATTTATAGAAAAAGTTATAAGTTTGTATTTTTCAAGATTTATTATGACTTTATGGTAAAAAATTTCCGTGTATTTATTGTTTAAATATTTATTTCATTCATTTTATCTTTCTTATATGGGTTTCTTGAAGCATCAAGTCATAAAGCATCTAACTTTGTTTGTATATCTTGAAGATCTTTATCCCACAAAATTCTTTTCTTTTTATACCAATGAATAATTTTACCATATAGGTAACCTTTTAGGGCATCCCGAATATATACTTCAGAAGTTCCCTGTGCACTATTAAGTTCAATAAAATGTTGTACTTCTGCAGTAAAGAAATCAATGAAATCTTTCAGTTTAATAATGTAGGCTGGTATCCTTTTAATTTGAACATTAAATGTGGAGTTTAGTATAAAATCAAATGTTATGGAATTATGGTCCGAAAGGGGACATGAAATCACTTTTGAGTTTAATAAGAAATCAGTTAAGTTATTGGAAATTAATATCCTATCTATTTTTGAATATGAATTATGTCTATGTGAGTAAAATGTATAGAAGAGTGACTTAGGATCATTAAAGTTATTAATATCTTTCATCATGTATGTATCTGAAAATTCATTCAATAATTTAGCTATAGTTGGAATTTTCCTTTTACCATTGGTACTAGAGTCTTTTATGTCAGAAATACAATTAAAATCCCCAACAAGAATAATACTACCCTTAGAAAATGGAACTATATGTTCTATATGTTGTTTCACTGTTGTAGGTCCAATGCCAGGAATCCAATACATATTTATTAATGTCAAAAATTTCTTAGTAAATTCTATAACAACTGAAGATAACATCCCTTTGTTATCTTTGTAAGTGCCAATTATTTTAGGCATAGGTAATGTATTTTTCCATAGTATGGCCACCCCTCTTTTTTGTGTATGCTCTGAGCTAATCAAAAGTTTGTAAGATTTGGATTCCAATTTTGTGATATCTTCAGTTAGTAAATGAGTTTCTTGGAGAAATATTAATTGAGAATTATGCAATTTAAGATATTTATTCAAAGATCTTCTCTTACTAGGATTATTTAATCCATTGATGTTTAATGATATACACTTTAATGATGTCATGAAATGTTAATGTTCTGAGTATCTGTTGTTGAATAACTCTCCTTTTTTCCCATATTTTATAAGTCAATCAAAATTGACTAATAGGAATACAATTATAATTTATACATGAAACATATGAACCTTTTATCCAATGAAATATGTTTATATCAAATTAAATTTTGTAAGACTTGGTGAACATCATAACTATTAAAAGAAACATCTAACATTTACTAATAACATAGACTCTTTCAAAACCATCTGGAGTTTAAAACACCTAATTTGAGTGACATCTGTCACCCAAATTGACCATCAAGCCAGTAAAAACACTCATCTCCTCTCCATCTAACTATATATGTTGTTGCATAATTTAACAATATAAAGTAGTATATGTGATTAAAAAAAACAATTATGAATTAAAATGCACTCATTATAATTGTATGTACTTATTCAAGAAACAAATTAAAATATGTCAAATGTAACTGTTTCTTTTTAACTTTTGTCAAATTGAATTCAAAATATCATAAAGACCAATCATATATTATATAAATAATACAAAGTCATAACTAATCCATATGTAATGAATTGTTATAATGATCAATAAGTAGACTAATCCTGTCTCTTTATTTATTGCACCAATAGCTAATACCACTATTTCCCCATCTTGTTGTATCTAAAAACAAGAGCATAGAAAATATTTCATTATAGTTTCCCACTATAATATGATATTCCAATAAAGTCCTCAGTATTTTCTAGGAAGGAATGTATTCCCTTTCTTTCCTTTAAGATCTTTACTAATCTGAAACCGCTTCTAGATTTGTCAGAATATATCAACATATTAGTTAATATGGCAAACATCTGCATCTGAGACTATACTGTATGCAGTAAGCTAGATTCATACAGAATATATTATGTTTCAGTCATTATTTGTTTATCTTCTATCTGTACTAGAAATTCTCATTTCTGATTTTTATGTCTTGTAGAAGAATATTAAATTCTGCTTAGGTCTCATGTAAAGATTGATATATATTCTTTAAATATTTTAATGATGTTATTATATATGCTATATGCTTGTTATACCAATTAAAAGAAGCTTAACTTAAATATAATAGAACTATAAATACAAGTGTAAAAACATAAGGGTATATATGTATCAAAAATGCTCTGTTTATAAACACTCACAGATGCTTTAATATAACAGTTATATTATACAGGTTACTTGGCTGCAATTCTTTCATTTGACCTGTAGATGGCATTAGAAAATGTCTATCCAAGCTATTATCTAGCTCTGTGAAGCTTCTCAGCACAGAGTTCAGTTTGTAAATGTCTCCATGGAAACGACACTTTTTTTCTTGCTTTCGGTTGAGCCAGCCTCAGTATGATCAGATACCAGAATTGTTCAGCAGTTCAGATGCACAAGATTAAGGAGGGAAAACATTTTCAGCTTTTTTTTAAAAAGCTGTTGGTTACCTTTTGGCAGGACCAGGAAACATAAAACCGGACAGAACAAAAAGGCAATGGGAGGGAGAAAGCCAATACAAAATACCACAAACCCAAGAAATTCCATCTCTCAAACCCAGCAAACCACTAGACCACCACAAACACATTAATCCACACTAAATCCTCCATTTTAATGATGTTGCTATATATGCTTGTTATACCAATTATTAGAAAATATACATAAATATAATAGAATTATGAAGACAAGTGTATACAATATAAGGGTTTAAATGTGTCAAAAGTTTTTTTTTAAATACTCACAAATGTTTAAATATAGCAGTCATGTTATACGGTTATTTAGATACAGTTTTTCATTTGACCTGTAGATGGCATTAGAGACCGTCTATTCTAGCTATTATCCATCTTTGCGAAGCTTCTCAGCACAGGGTTCAGTCTGTAAATGTATCCATGGAAATAACACTTTTTTCCTGCTTTCAACTGTAGCAGCTGCAGTGCAAGCACAAATCGAGGCTATTCAGCAGTTCAGATGCATGAGATTGAGGAGGGAAAACATTTACAGCTTTTCTTTAAGAAAGCTGTTGATTACCTCATTGCAGGACCGGGAAACATAAATAATGAGCAGTAAAAAGGGCAAAAGGGAAGGAGAGAGGCATTATAAAACATTAAAAAAAAACAACAAAATCCATCTCCCAAACCCAACAACCCAGTAGACTACCACGAACATATCAATCCAGACAAAATCCTCCACTCCTCCATAACCAGCAGCAAAAAGGAAAAAAAAATGAAATAAATTAACGCTTCTCCATAGATATTCACATTTTTAAAGATAAATATCTAATGAATTACTCAAAACATATCAGGTTGTTGAAAGGGACACAACATGAACTTTCCATATGTCTATTACCGCAAATAACACCACATTCCAGCAGCAGAGCAATAGATGGGAAACATAATTATTAAAAAAACATTATGGCAACAATATCAATGAACAGTCTCTCTTCACAGAGAGAGGGGAAATAAAACGGCAAACAATTAAAAACAAAGTAAATAGTTTCTGTTGTAACAAAGACCCTTATTTTCTCATCAACAAGTCTCCGTATCTACCATAATTCCCAAAACACCACAAATTTCAGTCCCCATACATACGAAGCATTTATTATAACAGACAACTAATATTAAAAGATAATAAATAAATGAATAAATAAATAGCTTTTACTTGCTATAATAACTGAGCTACATTAAATAAAATAAACTAGACAATAATAAACTATAAAATACCATTAAAACAACTATGTACCATAAAAAGAAATTTAAACAACAAAGACTCACCAGTTGAACCATTTCCACTTCCCCAACTTCTGAGTTAGTTATTACGTGTTGGGTAAATGAAAGCCATTGTAAAATAGCTTAATTAATCACTTATTCTTGAGCTTCTTTTTATGTTCAGAAATCTTCCAGGAGCTGTTATCAGCATTTCTTTTAAGGCTGGCATTTTCCCACTCCATAGCCTCTATTTTATCAAGCAGTTTTCTTGTTTTGACAAAGGTAATGGCAGAATCTACATCATCAAATATTTTTGGACCATCTTGAAGAAATATTTTTAACCTGGTAGGAAATAATAGGTGTGTCTTTATTTGGGCATTCTTTAGTTCTTTTAGTAATGGCAAAAAAGTTTTCTTTTAGCAATTACAGAAGACGAGTAATCATTATCGAAGCGTATGACATTTTCTTTATATTTAATAGGAGATTTAGCCCAAGGAGTCTTTAACAGTATTTCCTTGTCATGGGATGATAAGCACTTCAATATAACAGATTTAGTAGAATTGGATTTACCTTTTTTTTGCAGTTGCCAAGGACCTGTGTGCTCTTTCTATCTCATATGAGACAGCTTCAGGAAGCTGTTGTCCATCAGGGAACCAAGAAGTTAATAATTTTTCCATATTAACTTCTTCAACATTATCAGACAAACCAAAAAATGTAATATTATTTCTTCTTGATCTATTCTCTAGATCATCAATTTTTGTTTGCAAAAGAGTATTTTGTTTTAAGAGAAAGTCTATATTATGCTCACTTTCTTGAATTCTAGTGTCCATATCATTTAGTGAAGTCTCTATACCAGTAATCTGTCTCTTTTGCTGCTTAAGATCTTCGTGTAACATTTCCATTTGTTGGAAACATTTTTCTTTGAAGTTATCCAGTTTTACATCCATTCTATCGATTTTTGCTGTCAGTTCTTAAATATTAGATAATACTGAAGTTCCTTCTTAATAGTTATTTCTTGAAGTGTAGATTTGGAGTAGCTCATTCTGTAGTCTGGAGTCCAAATATTTTCTCTAGTACTTTTTGACAGGAAAAAAATAAAACAATTGCCATTTTTATATACTATCCTAAAGGCTGAATAGTAGATTCCAAATATGTAAAAAAAACAAAATTAGGACAGATAAAGTCAAAAAATCCTGTCATAAATATTCTGTAAAGACAGAGAGCAGAGAGAACATGCTGTTAATCAGTGCTCAGCTTGGCCATGCCCAATTCCTTTTTTCTGACTCTTCACCTGTCTCTGCATTTTCTGTATTTCCCTCCTGACCCCTCTCATCCCTGTCTCTTTTTTCTACTTCATCTTTCTCTTCTATCTCTTTCCTACAATCATAGATACCCATTCCTCCTCCTTTATATCCAGTCTGGACAAAGTGTCATATTGATGTGAATAAAATGTATATTCAACCTGTCTACCCTCTGCCTTTTCTAGCTTCCCTGTATCTACCACCCCATTTACTTCATATATTCATTTAAACATTTTCCTTCCCTAGGTACTCTTTAAATTTGAGGCAACTTGTTCCCTTCCCTGCTTCTCTGTTGTTATGATTTAATCATCTGCACAGACTCAGTCCCTCTTGGAATGTTACTGCTCATTTTGAAATCCCTCTCAACATCTTGAAACCATTTTTGTGGTATATATGATTTAATTAATGTGATTTTTTTTGCCATTGACTGTGCCTTTTATTCCAGTGTATCTTCCTTTCCTACTGCCTATTTGCCCCCATTACGAATGTCTCTGTTTTAATGCCACTCTTCCTCTTTTTTTTTCTTCTCCCAGAAAGCTCCGGATAATACTACATAACCTCCTCCCCTTCATTTCCTGCTGTCTTCTTTTGAGACATTTGTTTCCTACAACACTAAAGTCTAAGATCTCGTCTTCCTCATATATCCTAAGAGTCAGCATATTTTATTTTTCCCTCCTACTTCATTGACATTCCACAAGCTGATACTAATTAAATCTATCATCACTTTCCCATTTGTCCTTTTCTGTCTACTATTATTAATGACCCTAACCTTTATTTTATCTTAGCTTAAAAACACTGTATTTTCTTAGAGCAGTTATTACAAAACTTTTTCGCTTATTGTTTTCTGCTGTTCAAGGTTATACAAATGATATACATATATAAATGTCTGGCTTCCACATTCAGAGACCTGAATATTGCTGGTCCTGCTGTGTGTCCTTCTACTGCTATATTCATGAAAGTGCAGTATTTGAACTGAAGGCCACTCCTACTTCCACTTCTCTTTTCTATGCCTAATCTTTTAATTTTCCTTTGTACATCTCCTATCAGGAGAGTACTTGTCCATATACCTTCCTTGCCCTCTTTACCTTGCTCATAGTTCCCCTCACTTCTTCCCTATCTATATTCAGTTTTTTTTCCCACCAGTCCTTCTATATCATCTTACTCTTTCTTTATTTGTGTTCTCTTTTATTTTTATTTTTAACTTTGTGAATATATTTTACTTTCTTTGCCCCCATTATATTTTTTGTCTGTTTGGCTTTAGTTTTCTAAGTCCTTTAATGACTTTTCCAAAGGCTTACCTTAGTTTTACTTCACTAGAGTTACAATTAGCCTTTATAAGGGGTGCTAATATTCAATATTAATATTTTCGTTAAGTTGCAAATCCTTTTGTTCATAGTCCTTTTGTTATAAGTATCCTTATACAGGCTTTATATTCTTTGTGGCGTGTCTATGGAATAATCTTCCTTCCACTGAACATTTCAGCTGGACACAAAAACTTATTATAGGTTGCACCTTATTTAGCCCCACTGAGATTTTCTTTGTCTCCTTCTTGTTCAGTCCAATTGTTCATCCATTTTACCTCTCTAGACCACCATTAATCCACTCTTCCCCTTCAAATTTCTTTGATAACTTTGATACATATGCAGGGCTATAAATTCATACATTCTTTCATTTGTCTTGCATTTTATCAGTCACAATTATCTAAAATGTTCTGCATCTAGTGTCTCTTAATCAGGTTTATCAAGTCATTGTAACTCTGCCACTTTTCCATCACTTCTTTAATCATTTCTGCTTTCTCCCATATGTATTTTTTTATTTCCTGAATAATGGAATGCGTCCATTTTCTTTCTCTTCACCTCACTCCTTCCTTCACTCCTTTACACTTTGCCTTGGAATCTCACAAACATTAGCTATTGCTAAAGATTTTCTGCAATTTACTGGCTGTTTCAAAAATTCTAATATCTCTGTAGTATTATTAAATATTTTACCCACTATTGAAAAAATACCTTCATCACTACCACATATATTGGCCTGCATCTCCACCCTTTTCTTTGCACACTTTCATCACCGGAATGAAGATTTTCCTTTTTCTTTGAGTTTTGACGTAGAAGTCCTGGTTGATTCAAAAACTATTTTCTCCTATGTCTGGCCTCCATAGCTCCAAAAGAATATTTACATTTTAGGGCATATGTTTGAAATGTGACAATAATTGGACACTCTTTTCTGGCTTCTTTAGTTCTTGGACACTGTTGTATGTTTTCACTGCGTTAGTTTTTTGGTCATCAAAGATATTAGTCTACTTTATTAACTCTTTCACTACTCTAATACAGTCTGCTCCTTTCCACTTCTCTGGCATTCCCAACTTTTTAAATTTCTTTGTTCTTGCCCTGTCTTCAGCATCTACTGCTTTGGCCTCCAGACAATCAAACCTGCCCTCGTCCACTTCTGCTAGTGCTTTCAACTCTTTGTTTTCAAGCATTACATATTGTATTATTATTGCTTGTTCATTTAACCCTCCAATGACATCATACATTCTTTTTTCTTGGGAGATTACATTTTCTTGCAAGGGGTTCTCCATCTCGCCTAACTCTTACCAGATTGCTTCATTTGTCACCAGCCTTTTCTCTGGCATGTTCCTTGTTCTCCCTCCTCTGTGGTCTGGGGTTGAATATGCTTCTCCCTTTTACTATCTGGCTTCCCTTTCTTAGCTCTAGTTGATATTCACTTAGAGAAGGATCAGGCACTGATTTCTCCTGGTTTTCACATGGCACTTTCTCTAGTCCCTTTTCAGTTTTCTTTGTGTTTTCAGATGAGCTCTGCAGTGTTGCTGCTTTCAGTGTCATGCCAATCCAGAAGAACCAGTAACCAGAGAATTTTAAATGCATTATATATATATATATATATATATATATATATATATATATATATATATATATGTCAAAGGAAAAAACTTCAAAGACCAATACACGTAAGGTTCAGTTAAGGCACATTTAATAACTTGCAGCAAGGAGACAAAAACATGCAAATACAAGATTTTGCCTAACCACTAACAGGATGTATACTATTCTTATACTGTTTTACAAGACATGGCCTTCTATAGCTGACGTAATCAAACACAACTTTCAGTATTTTCTACAGCAGATGTTACTCAGATTTTCTGCTGACATGACTAGATTTGTGAGAAACTTTTTGAGAAAAACAACCTGGCCTTGGTGGGCACTAGCCCGTTACAAGCTTCTATTGTATAGTTATAATGCATGTGTTACATTTCAAGGTAACTTTTCTAGCTCAGACATAAGCAAATGCTGATTGCAGTTCATATTTTGAAGCAGTCGTTGTTCTAATTATCTATAGCTTCTGCAGCTGTGTATTTTCTCACAGCACAAGCAGAACTCCTTGTCTAAGTTTTATAACATTTATACAAGTGGTATTGTTCTATTAATTATTTTCCTGACACAAGCAGAAATCATCTGCTTCTCAGTAAATTTCCAAGGCATAAGCAAAGATTTTAGCTGTGCATATTTCATGACAATACAAGGTCAGACAGCTTCTGCAATTTGTACAGATTTATGCAATGCAAAATAGAATAAATGTGTTAACCCTTTTCAAGCTCTAAATGCACTAAGCATATTACTAATACATATACTAATACATATTTTTCTGACATTTCCCCCCTTTTAATACTTTTATTCTACTTTCAAAATAAGCAGAAACAGTTTTTTCTTCTTCTAACCTCTTCCACTTAGGATTTGCAGTTAAGAGAGTCATTCAGTTTAAACTTATGAAAGCATTTCAGTTTTTCAATAGTTCTTCAAACTCAGCACTTTGATATAAGGTCTCAGAAACTGACATGTCCATAAAGTCTTTAATCAGTCTTTTCATGCAGGGGATGCCACAACAAACACATACTCCCAGTAGGAGCATTCCTACACAAATGGCAATCAGGATGTTCATTAGGATAGTACCCCACCCCCCCAAACCATTTCTGGAAAAAGTCCATCAGTGGGTTTGGGCCTGGTTTGGTCATGGCCGACACTTGCTGAATTACCTCAAAATGATTGTCTATCTCGTGTTTATGGTCAGGAATATACAAATAGCACTCTTCCTGGATTAAAGCACAAGTACCACCTCTCACTGCTAGGGTGAAGTCGAGAGCCATGCGGTTTTGAAGCACTACAGTTCTCATGGCATTCAGTTCATCAGTCACCAATTCAAGAGCAGAAAAAGTTGCGTTTCTCATTACTTCGAGAAGTTTAGACAGTTTTCTCAGCTCCCAGATTGATTTCACTGCTCCATATGCTGGTAATATGCCTGCCTACGATATAACACTATCACTCAAGTCCATATGTGTCAGTCCTTTGCCTATAGAATGATGGTTTTTCCAACGCACATCGATTTGCCCCACTGGATTTACAGGTTTCTTGATGACCTCTGGGACATTTTGAATTTTTCCTCGAGGCAAAACTGCAGTGTGTCGTATGGCCGGAACCAGGTAACCCAAAAAACAACTGACAGACCAATTCTCAGGTAACCATTTGTATGCCTTTCTGCCACACACAAAATAACAGTCCTCTACTTTAGTAGTAACCTTACTGTGAATATACACTTGCCCTGCATGAAACATTTTTCTATCAATTATAGACAGTTGTTTATAAAGAACAGAATTATGTTTTACTTCATCAAGTGTTTTGTGCATCAATCCAAGAAATGAATCATAGTTTGTATTACAATAAAAATCTGCATTGTTACCTCTAATGTAACATTTATAAGGAACAGTCACATTGCAATTGCTCCAACCCACCTGAACAGTATCACTTTTATAAAAACACACAGTTCCCTTTTGTGGAACAGACAAGTGCAATGCTATTTTATCTTGTGATGTAATGGTTGAGGTATCATAAATCAAATTTTCCCAGGTCTCATTGACCCCTAGGGGGACCGTAGTCATTAATAACCCCCCCTGTATGCTGTCGGCAAAGCTGTGCAAATCCAGCAATTCAAAACATTGAAAGTCTCAGCATACACATATTTAATTGCCTGGTAAGTGTTAAAGTTTGGATACCAGTCTATGAGTAATGCTTCACGTTTATTCAGTTCTGTCTGTGTGGCTGGGAAAAGGAAAGGCCACAGCAAAAAGATTATTGTCACTAGTACAGTTAACAGGATGATTATGCAATACTTCTGAGGAAAGGGTTGTTCTGCATTCCTGTTTCTTCTGGACTCTATCATTTTTACTCTTGCACGTGACAAGATTTTTGTCCAGTTCAAAGTTCTTAACTAGTTTGCAGTGTGTCAGGATGATCCACGAGGCATGCTCTGCGATCTTGACTGCAGTGGGTGTTGACAGAAGCACTTGATATGGACCCTCCCACTTTGGTGATGCCCAATTCTTTTTCTTTATTGTCTTCACCCAGATCCAGGTACCTGGGACCACTGCCACTTCTGATGGTCTGGTTTGTTCTTTATCTGAAACAGAATTTGACTGCAACAGCTGTTTAGAATTCAACAGATTTCTCATGTACTCTGCGAGTGTACAGTCAGCTTCCTGGTCTGCAGGCATGAGAGGTTTCCACTGAGGTATATAATAAGCCCTTCCAAATCATTTTTCAAAAGGAGTCAATCCTTTTGCATTCAGAACAGTTCTCATGCTCAACAGTGCCAGGGGCAGACAGTACACCCAATTCCTCTGTGTTTCTACTATTAACTTCCTTTGCTTACTCTTTAAAATCCCATTATGCCTCTCTACTAGCCCTGCAGATTGTGGGTGGTATGCACAATGATTTTTTAAAGAAATACCAAAATGTTTACTTAACTGTTGTATGGTCTGGTTTACGAAGTGTGTGCCGTTGTCACTGTAGATCCTTTCCAGAATGCCGAATCTAGGAATGATTTCTTTAACGAGAATTTTCGTCACGGTTGCCGCATCTGGATTTTTAGTCAGAAAGGCTTCCGCCCATCTAGAAAACATATCTACAATGACAAGACAATACCTCTTATTTTCACATTTGTTCAAATCTATAAAATCCATACAGATAGTATGAAACGGATTCGGTGGTGTAGCGAAACTCCCTTGCTTGGGCTTTAACTCCCCTTGTGCATGATGTTTATTACAAACGTGGCACATCAAACAACATTTTTTAGAGTAGTTTAAGAATCCGTATGTCGTGAACACTTGTTCACCAGCTGTACCACCCCCGCTGTTGAGACACGGCACTGCCCATGGCTCAAGAAAGCTGCATATCTAAACAAATTAGATGGCAATATCGGTTTCCCTTTTTAGAGATGTACAGCCCCTTTTCGAGAATTGCTCCTCGTTTTACCCATCTTTGTTTTTCAGCTTGTGTAGTAAGTGTCTGCATTGTCTTTAACATTTCTGCATCTAAAATCTCAGAGGGTTGTAATTCCTCATTCAAAAGAAATACTTCTGAAGCTGCCTGCTTTGCAGCTGTATCAGCTCTTGCATTACCTTTTGAAATCCTATCCTGTTGCTTGGTATGAGCTTTGCATTTACAAATAGCTACTTTCTAAGATAACTGAATAAATTCTAAAAGATCTAAAATAAACTGTGCATGATTGATTGGTTTGACAGTAGATGTTATCATTCCTCGATTTTTCCACTGTTGTGCAAAGACATGTACAGTAGAGAAAGTGTACTAGCTGTCAGTAAAAATGTTTACACATTTACCCTTTGCTAAGGTACATGCCCGTGTCAAGGCGATCAATTCTGCTGCCTGTGCAGATAAATTGCGTGGTAAAGATTTCGCCTCTGTAATGTCATTATCAGAAACTACTGCATATCCTACTAGGTTCTGTCCTGCAGGACCCCTTTTGCACGAGCCATCCACGTAGTATGTCACCTCGGCATCATCCAAGGGGACATCAGTGAGATCTTTTCTAGGCAGTGTCTTTTGCTCAATCACCTGCAGGCAGCTGTGTGGTGTGCCATCTGCAGGGGTTGGGAGCAAGGTAGAAGGGTTCAAAGTCATACATCGTTCAATTGTCATATGAGGTTGGCTCAACAATATAGTCATACAGGAAAGATGCCTAGCAGGGGAAAGATATGCTACCTTCTCTTGCAGTAAAATAATCGCGACTGCATGAGGCACTCTATATGTGAGAGGGTGGAACAAAACTACTGAGGCCGAAGCCTGTACTGCCATTGCAGCTGCAACTACTGCTTGTACACAGTGAGGTAAAGACCGTGCCACTGGGTCCAGTTGTGATGAATAATAAGCAATAGGACGTTGCTTGTCCCCATGCTGCTGTGTTAACACTGATGTCATATAACCTTGCTTACAATCTACAGTTTGGAAAAAATGTTTATGATAGTTTGGTAATCCCAAAACTGAGGATGCTATTAACTGTTTCAGTTTGCAGAAAGCAGATTCTGCTTCTGGTGTCCATTGTAACAAATCCTGTGCTGCCATAGGCTTTTTAGAAATCAGGTTAGTCAGCGGTGCAGATTCCAAGGCATAGTTTGGAATCCAGCTCCGACAAAAATTAGTCGTACCCAGGAAGGACATCATTTCCTTCTTGGTAGTGGGTTTTGGTGCTTGTCAAATCGCTATTTTTCTGTCCTCATCTAATGTCCTACCCTCCTTGAATATTACATATCCTAGGTATTTAGCTTGTTTTTTCCAAAGCTGCAGTTTATTTTTGTTTACTTTATGTCCTTCAGTGGCTAAAAATTGTAATAGCGCTATGGTATCTTCTTTGCAATCTTGCTGGGTGGGGGCCGCCAGCAGGATAACATCAACATAAAGTAAAATCTGACTACCTCTCGGTGGGGTAAATCCCGCCAAGTTTCTTGCCATTTCTTTTGAGAATATTGTCGGACTTTCACAAAATCCCTGTGGTAGTCACGTATATGTATACATTTTCCCCCAAAATGTGAATAATAACCAATACTGGCTGTCAGGGTGTATCGGTATCGAGAAGAATGCATTGCTGATATCTGCCACAGAAAAATATTTCTGTTGAGGTTTTAAATCATTCAACAGGGTGTGTGGGTCTGGCACCGTAGGTGCCCTTGGTATTACTGCATCATTTACGGCTTGTAAATCTTGGACCATACGCCATTCTCCATTTGCTTTCTTAACAGGAAATAAGGGCGTGTTACATGGTGAATCAGGAGATTCCACCAGCACCCCTTCCTTAAGTAAAGCTGCTATAATAGGTTTGATTCCTACCTCTGCATCTTTTCTTAAGGGATACTGTCTTTTCTGTGGTCTAAATGCTGACTTTGGCATAATAGTAGCTGTATGAGTAACTCCTACATCTGACTTTCCTGTTGACCAAAGGGTTTCTGGTATATTCTGTAAGGCATTCTCTTCCTCCTTTAATAGGAGTGCTAATCAGCTGTCCTTGCTAGACTGCAAGTGTACAGCTGGGTGGGTCTGAGTTATCCAATTCAACTTCTGCCTTTGTATTCCTTGTTCTAACAATTCTAACTCTGTCTGCTTCTCCCATCTCGTGACCTTTTCTCCTAAGTCTACCCATTTCACATTCTTGTCCTTAGTTAAGCTAACATGTGGTAATCGATTAGATTTATAGAATGCAAAGAACTCCTGATGCAATGAACAGCTGGCTACACTGTTCCCTTCTGTGTCCCAGTACAGATTACGTAATATCAATCTGTTTGCACGATTTCTAAACAATTCTTGCTCATATTCCTTATCAGGTCCTGGTGTGTTACAATAATACAGAGTACAGTGCAACAAATGCTGTTTATCAATGTCAAGGGAGGGGAACTTGCTGATGGCTACATTTATCAACTCTTCGGTTACTGCCCCTGGACCAGTTGTAACCAAGTCCTGGCTGTACCAATGAAACATTTCACCCTCTGATTGCACTGCAAAGGTATCAATTTGTCGCTGTGCTTCCATACCCTGCATAGTCGGAACTATTGCTATACTAAATAGCTGCATAAGGTCTCTGCCCAAGAGATTTAGGTTCATAGGTTCATAGGTTGGTACTAGGCTATCAGCCCTAGGGCCTATACAAGCCTAGCCATAACAATTCCCTGGCTATTTCTTCCCACACTATTTATTTCCCTGGACCCCTGTCTAGCAGGGTGACTGACATGATCCCTGGGGTGAATTTTCTTTCTCCCATCCAATCGTCAAGGTTCCTTTTGAAGAGGACCAAAGAGGCACTCTGCTTGACATGTATGGGCAATCTATTCCAGAGTCTGGGGAGTCTCTGGGTCAGGAACCTATCCCTCCAGCATGTTTTGTTTATTGTGATGACAAGGTTTAGATCCCTGGAGCGTGTGGCTCTGAGGGATTGGGATTTCTTTAAGTGTAGCATGTCCAACAGCTCTGGGTTTGACATGGCCTTGTATGTTAAGCAAAGATCGCCTCTGAGTAGACGATATGTGACAGAGTATAGCTGGAGTTTTTTAAGGCGGTCAGCATAGGGCGTCTGCTTTAGGCCTGTGATTCTTTTAGTGAGGTATTTCTATGGCCTTTCCAGTTGTTGCAAATGTCTTGAGAGGTACATACCAAATGGGGCATTGTATTCTATAATGGGTCTAATGAGGGATGAGTACAGTGGGACAATGACCTCCTTTTTTCTGGATGAAAAGCCCTTAGTGATAAGGTGTGCCACACAGAAGGATGTCCTGACTGTTGTGGTGATGTGGTTATCGAAGGTGAGACCACTGTCCACCTGTGTCCCTAAGTCTCTTATCAAACTTTCGATGTTTAGTGTACTGCCACCTATATGGTAATTCACGGATACATGTTTTTTCCCAAAGGGGATAACTATACATTTCTTGGCATTGAGCTTGAGCCCATGGCTCTGGCACCAAGCATCTGTTTCTGTAAGGCCCTTTTGTAGAGTATCCACATCATTTGGGGATTCAATAATGGCTCCCAGTTTGCAGTCATCTGCAAACTTTGTTAAACAGAGTCCCTTAGTGTTGGCCTGTACTTCAGAGAAGTAGATGCCAAACAAGAGCGGTCCCAGGACTGAACCCTGAGGTACTCCACTTGTCACTTGTCTGGAGCTGGATTTGGAGTTGGCTACTTTTACAGTGTGGGTTCTATCAGTAAGCCAGTTAGCAACCCACTGGGTGATGTAGAGATTAATGCCCAGCTTAGTAAGTTTATCTATGATTCCAGAGTGGGGGATGGTGTCAAAGGCCTTGGCAAGGTCTAGATAGGCTGTGTGGACCACCTTACCCTTGTCCATGGCTCTGGAGACTGACTCGAAGAAGTCAATCAAGTTCAGGAGACAAGATCGGCCCTTCACGAATCCAAACTGGGTGGGGTCCAGTGTTTGAAGGTTGCCAATGTCTTTGTTTATAAGTTCCATGATAATACGCTCCATGGCTTTGCAGATAAGGCTTGTCAGACTGATGGGATGGTAGTTTCCGGGATCCAAGGTGGATCACCCCTTGTGGAGTGGGATAACTGTAGCTGTGCGCCACTCAGTGGGCACGAAACCTGAGGTGAGGTTATGATTAAATATGACACTTAGGTGAGGTGCCAGTTCATATTGTAGTTCATGTAGTACACAGCTCGGGATGTCATCTGGTCCCACGGATGCTGTATTCTTAGCTTTGGAGAGTGCGTTTTTTACCGGTGTGGCCGTTATTACCGGAATTTGGCAATCTTCGGTATTGAGATGCGATTTAGGGGGTGAGAGGGGGGTGAAGTTGGCACTGAATCGATCTGCCAGGATATTGGCAATATCCTTGGGATCAGTATATTTAATGCCATTCTGTTTTAGCTCAGAGCAGATCTGAGCATTGCCATTTAGATTCTTGATATAGTTACAGAATGCCTTGTTGTCTTTGGAATCTTTGGCAATTTTATTTTCGTAACTAGCTTTGGAGGATTTTATGAGGGATCTCAGTTTCTTACTGAGGCTGGTAAGGAAGTTTTTTGCATCCTGGGATTTTCTTCTTTTCTGCAACAGTTTCTTCCTTTTGTTGTAAAGTTTGTTTATGGCAGGGGACCACCAGATTGGCTTCTTTTTTTTGGATGAGAGCATCTTGGTTCTATTTGGGATGGCACGATTTATGCATGAGTGGATGTGCTCGTACAGTGCCTTAGTGTAGGATTCAGCAGTTGAACTTTCAGCTCCCGTCTGCATGGGTGTCATGAAGTTTGTCACTTCTGACTTGAGTAGCATGAAGTTGGCTTTGGAGAAGTTTTTTATGGAGGTTTCCTTACTGGGGGGTGGGGATGGGATGTGGATGTTAAGGGTGATTAGCTTATGGTCAGACATGACTAACGAGGGGGTGACCATAGGTGTGGAGCATCGATTTCCCATGTTGGTAATGACCAGGTCTAGGATATTGGTGCCCCTGGTGCAACTATGGATTAGTTGATCCAGGGCGTTGGAATTTATGAATTCCAAGAACCGTTGGGCAAAGGTGTTGGTACATGAGTAGTTTTCCCAGTTACTGGGCATTTTGTAGAAACAACAATTTTGCTTTTCTAGGTCAATCCTGAAACAGGATCAGTTATTGCAATATTATGGCAGAGGGGCTCCTGATACAGATGTCCATTAGCTGCTTTCACTAATATGTAATCAAGTGACTCTGAATTCTCTGGCAGTTTGGAGGGATGTATCAGGGTCTGTGATGCCCATGAGTCACACAAGAATCTGACTTCCCTCCCTTCTACCAGGAGTGTAAATTCTGGTTTCATGTCTGCTAAATACTGCTCTAAGCTCAATAAAGCTAAATCCAATATTTCATTTTCTTCACTAGCCGTAACTTCCTGCACTTCCTCCATTCCTTCTGTCACATTCTCTACTCCATCACATTTTCATTTGTCATATCTCTGCTATCCACTTCTAGTGATTCCTGACTATCATATAGTCAGTCCTCTCCCTCCTTGTCTTCCATGGTTACCTTCTTGTTTTTCTTGCAATCCCTTGCCAAGTGTCCCTTTTTACCACATTTAAAACATTCACCCCTTTTCTTTCGCCCTTCAAAGTCCTCTGATCGCTGATCAGATTGTTTATTTCTCTGGGCATTTCTCTTGCCCTTTTTCCCGGACTGTACTACATAAACTTCTGCTCCATCTTCTACAGAAAATACTTGGGCTTTCTTTTTCTTTTTGCTATTAAAATGCCTTTCAGCATGCCTAGCATATTCAAGTAATGACTGTAATCTGCTTGTACGATGATCTACCATGTGCTTTGTAATAAAACTGCTTATGGGTGCAATCCTGCCTTTCAAAAATGCATTCTTTAACTGCTGCTCATATGGGGAATCTTGTGTCTGATCTTCAGGAACCTGCATTCCACAATGGTTATTAAAACATTCTAATAGTCTGGCATAATATCTGTCAACAGTTTCACCTTCTTGTTGGATGCATTGATTAATGCAAGTCCAGTCTGCCCTAGGCTTCCATTTCTCAGAGATGCGGTCTGTAAGACCTTTCACTCTATTGTCTAATTCTGCGCTGCTATGTGGGAGGTGCCTGTGTGCAGCATCACGGGGATTCCAGTCGCCACTAATCATGTGCCAATCTGGTCCCACAATTTGTCTGACTACTTTTTCTACCTCTTCTCCATTTAAATTATAACTTAGCCTCATTCCTTGCAAATCTTCTAAGAACTTTCTAAAATTAACTTTTAGATGGGGAATTCCCTCAGTGGCTTGCCGGATGTCTTCCGGAGTCCAGGGTCTATACACTAGGATAGTTGGGTCCTGACCTTCTTGCCCTGCCTGAGGATTAGGCACTTCTATAAGTGGGCATATTTCTTCTTCACTCATAGATCGTGAATTCCTACCCATTTGATATAGCTCAATGCCCCCTTTTGAATTACCTGCCCGTGTTCGAGACCTGGTCTCGATGGGATCTCTAATAAATGGTTTCGCTTTTGTAGTATCTCTATTTACAGTGACAGCAGAATATCGCGGGGGTGGACTAACTTGTTCACTTGCTTCATATTCTGGTAAGGAAGGCAGAGGAGCCAATGCTATTACTAAGTTATTGTCTTCCTTATCTAAAAACATTGTTTTTTAATTATTATTCTTTTGTTCCATATGGTTTACTTCCTCAATCCACCTGTGTGCCTGAGGAATTCCTAATTGATGTTGCTTTTTTACCCGACCTTTAGAATCGGTTTTAAGCTGTTTGACAAGTTTGATAAGTGAGGATTTTTCTAATTTACCATCAAATTCATACTTATTAACCCATTTTGAGTAGTATTTAATATTATCAGCACGCTGTGACTGCATGTTTTTCGCGTCTTCGGTTAACTGCGGATTTTGGGATATTTTTGTGCAATTATTACCCATTCTGTTCTATCCTTTTAATCGTTATGTAACTCCTTATTTTTAATGTGGTACCACAGATTTTGTTATAGTCTCTTCAGAATAACTGCCTACCTGCTCTGTTTCTCTGATCTATGACAAGACAGCAATCTTTTTTGTCCCTGACTTATAAAAATATAGTCCTGACAAAAACAATGCAAATCTAGTCCCTGATCTAAAACAGAAAAAAAAGGTAGATTCACCTTAACTGAGCCTTCGTGATTCATCACCTGGTTCATGTAAACCCGTCCTTCAGTCGCAGATCAGAAAGTGGCTGGCCTCTTTTGTATGACAATTCAGTCGGAGGGCATTTCAAATAAGAAGAACCGATGTGGTTTCTTCCACGTACAGTTTCAAGCCACCTGGCCTGTCTGATCCGAGGCAAAGTGAGGTCAAAGGAAAAAACTTCAAAGACCAATACACGTAAGGTTCAGTTAAGGCATATTTAATAACTTGAGCAAGGAGACAAAAACATGCAAATACAAGATTTTGCCTAACTACTAACAGGAAGCATGCTATTCTTACACCGTTTTACAAGACATGGCCTTCTATAGCTGACATAATCAAACACAACTTTCAGTATTGTTCTACAGCAGATGTTACTCAGATTTTCTGCTGACATGACTAGATTTGTGAGAAACTTTTTGAGAAAAACAACCTGGCCTTGGTGGGCACTAGCCCGTTATAAGCTTCTATTGTATAGTTCTAATGCATGTGTTAAATCTCAAGGTAACTTTTCTAGCTCAGACACAAGCAAATGCTGATTGCAGTTCATATTTTCAAGCAATCTTTGTTCTAATTATCTATAGCTTCTGCAGCTGTGTATTTTCTCACAGCACAAGCGGAACTCCTTGTCTAAGTTTCATAACATTTATACAAGTGGTATTGTTCTATTCATTATTTTCCTGACACAAGCAGAAATCATCTGCTTCTCAGTAAATTTCCAAGGCATAAGCAAAGATTTTAGCTGCGCATATTTCATGACAATACAAGGTCAGAAAGCTTCTGCAATTTGTACAGATTTATGCAGTGTAAAATAGAATAAATGTGTTAACCCTTTTCAAGCTCTAAATGCACTAAGCATATTACTAATACATATACTAATACATATTTTTCTGACAATATATATATATATATATATATATATATATATATATATATATATATATATATATATATATATATATATATATATATATATATATATATATATCTTTAGAGTGATCATTAAAATGTAAAGCTCTTATGTGCTTCAAATACATTTTCTTCTGTTGTGTGATGATTATAACGTAACACTTTTTCTCTTATTTTTGAAGTATAATCTAAATAAAGGTAAGAATATTAAATAACAGTTTTTAGTGATTTAAACTGGATTAATTTATGGCTTGCTATTTATTTATCACTCTCTTCACGTGGCTAACTTCTGTGAGAAGGTGTTCACTTTTGACATTTACCAATAGTGCCACAATTTACCTTGGTAGACATTGAAATTTAATCCACTGTTTACAATATTTGTTTGTAAGTTTTATGTTATGAACATTGACAATAGGGTTGAGTAAAATTTTTTTTTTTTTTAAGTCCAGCCCATTGTTTATCAACTGAACTGAGATTGACTACATTTATTTTACTTTACACATTGATTTGTACTGAGGTTACTAGCCATGACAGACTGGAATTTTATCTACTTCATAACCTTCTATACTTATCGGAGGCAGTTCGTTTTTATATTTCTGCAAACAACAGAACTATCCATCATACTTTAACATAGAAGAGTGACAAGAAAATAACTGCCATTGAAATCCAAGCTGTTTCCGTCATATGCACTAATACATCATATGTTCTCTGCAAAATAGTGTTAAACCCTTTCATTTCATTTTGTGAATATATTTTGTAAAATGTATTTCTCTAAATTGGTGCTCATACTGAAGTGATTACAGCTAAAACTGAATCTGTAAATACATTCTAGTTACCTTTCTTACTGCAAATTATTTTTTCTGTAAGATGCCAGCTAATTTTTTTGGTTGTTTCTAAATTAGTTTATTAAACCAGAATTTCACTTAGTATAGGGAAATGTGTATCATATTATCCTATCTGTTAAGTATTTGTTAAGTAAGGCCTGGTTTTGTGTATGAGTCAGGACAATAGATATAACAGGTAGTCCATCATTCACCTCAATAAAAAAGTCATGTGATTATGCATTCAGCATGAGACAGCACATTTCTATAGACAATTATGACACCAATCAAGACAAAGATTAACCAAAATAAAAATAATTTTTGGATATATTACCATTATCAGTGGGACAGCATATTAATTGGTATTGTAATTTCAGTTCTATTTTTGACTTAAATGGTGAAAAGACAGATAGTTCACACAATAAAGGTGAAAAAATAAACTTTGTCTCTCCAGGATTTAGAAGATGGTCTTCCCTGTAGATTGGTATTCCTCAGACAGAAAAAAACTGGCGCATTGGCATCTATGTGATTCAGAGACATACAAGAGGGACTTGGAACAATCTGGCCAACAGGCACTAAAATAACCACACAGTTACCATGCCAATGAGCATAAGACTGTTCTGTACCCCACATATGAGATGGACTGAGACTCAGGCATGACCGATGACATGCTGCAGCCCTATAATAACAATGGTTATCCTGAGTGAAATTAATCACTCAGCCTTTATAGCTCACACATCTGGCTCCAGTACAGCAATGATGAGCCTACCATTGTATTTTTTGTAGTTTGCTTTGTTTTTTGCTGAAATGTTTTCTTACTTCATGTAATTGGAGCTTTTCTCCGGATATATGTCCAGCTAGACTAGCCCGGTCAACAAATGTAAAATAAATAAATAAAAAATAAAAAATAAATAAATGAGCAGTCAGACAAGGACAGTATCCTGTCCATCTACAGGATGAAGAACTGATGAGTATGAGACACCACAACTCGAGGGATGCACAAACACCAGGACACACTTTGCAATATCTGCCATAGCATGGATGCACAGAGGTGGGTATCTAGTACTACTGCAGGCAGAAGTTATGACAGTGGTGTTCCTGCAGCCTGTTGCAGACATACTGCAGTCATCTAGAAGAAGAATTCTTAATGCATTCCTACAGTTCGTGTAACTTTCGTAAGTTGCTTTTTACAGGATTACTTACCAAAGACTGTTTTTTTTTTTTTGTTTTTTTTGTCATCAAGTTTGAGAAGAACTAGATAAACAGGATTTTTACTGTTACCACTGATGAATGTCACATATACTAAGGTCCTTTGTGCACCATCCTGATCCCAAGGATATTGCCAATATCCTGTCAGATAGATTCAGTGCCAACTTCACCACCCTCTCACCCCATAAAGTGCCCATATCAATGCCGAAAGAATGCCAAATTCCAGTAATCATGGCCACTCAGGTAAAGACTGCACTCTCCAAAGCCAAGAATACAGCATCCATGGGACTAGACGACATCCTGGGCTGTGTATGGCATGAACTACAAAATGAACTGGCACCTCACCTAAGTGTCATGTTTAATCATAGCCTCACCTCAGGCTTTGTGCCACTGAGTGGTACACAGCTAAAGTCATCCCACTCCACAAGGGGGATCCAGTTTGGATCCCGGAGACTACCTTCCTGTCAGTCTGACGAGCCTGATCTGCAAGGCCATGGAATGTATTATCATGGAACTTATAAAAAAAGACATTGGCAACCTTCAAACACTGGACCCCACCAAGTCTGGGTTCATGAAGGGGCAATCTTGCCTCCTGAACCTTATCGACTTATTCAATTAAGTCTCCAGAGCCATGGACGAGGGTAAGGTGGTTCACACAGTCTACCTGGACCTCACCAAGGCTTTCAACACTATCTCCCACTCTGGAATCATAGATAAACTTACTAAGCTGGGCATTAATCCCTATATCACTCGATGGATTTCCAACTGGCTTACTGACAGAACACATACTGTAAAAGTAGCCGACTCCAAATCCAGCTCCAGACAATTGACAATGGTGTACTGCAGGGTTCTGTCCTAGGACCACTCTTGTTTGGCATCTACTTCTCTGAAGTACAGGCCAACACTAAGGGACTCTGGCTTGCAAAGTTTGCAGATGACTGCAAGCTGGGAGCCATTATTGAAAACCCAAATGATGTGGATATACTACAAAAGGCCTTACTGAAACCGATGCCTGGTGGCAGATCCATGGGCTCAAGCTAAATGCCAAAAAATGTGTAGTTGTCCCCTTTGGGAAAAATCACATACCTGTAAACTACCACATAAGTGGCAGTACACTAAACATTGAAAGTGTGATAAGACACCTAGGGACACAGGTAGACAGGGGTCTCACCTTTGATCATCACATAGCCACAACAGTTAGAAAATCCTTCTATGTGGCACACCTCATCACTAAGGGCTTTTCATCCAGAAAAAAGGAGGTCATTATCCCTCTGTACTCATCCCTCATTAGACCCATTATAGAGTACAATGCTCTGTTTGGTATGTACCTCACAAGACATCTGCAACAACTAGAAAGGCAGCAGAAATACCTCACAAAAAGATTCACAGGCCTAAAGCAGATGCCTTATGCTGACTGTCTAAAGAAACTCCAGCTATACTCTGTCACATATCGCCTACTCAGAGATGATCACTGCCTAACATACAAGACCATGTCAAACCCAGAGTTGTTGGACATGCTACATTTAAAGAAATCCCAATCCCTCTGAGCCACATGCTCCAGGGATCTTAAGCTTGTCATCACGATGAATAGAACATGCTGGAGGGATAGATTCCTGACCCAGAGACTCCCCATACTGTGGAATAGGCTGCCCATACATGTCAGGCAGAGCACCTCAATGGCTCTCTTCAAGAGGAACCTTGACGATTGGATGGGAGATAGGAAATTCACCCCAGGGATCACATCAGTAGCCCTGCTAGGCAGGGGTCCAGGAAAGTAAATATTTGTGGGAAGCAATAGCCAGGGAATCATTATGGCTAGGCTTGTATAGGCCCTAGGGCCAATAGCCTAGTACCTACCTATGAACCTATGAACCTATGAACCATTGATATTTGTACTCAGAACCACTCTCCCCAGAAAGACTCACCTGTACTTGTTTGCTTATGACAAAATGCATAATGGTGGTATAACTGACAGGTAATGAGATTTAAATGAGCTTCATTCCAAAGGGATACATAATGTAGTAAAATAGATGCATAACTTCTCTGAATTATGCACCAGGAGATGAGCAGAAGTGTTACACAAACAAGTATTAGTGATATGTGTCAGTACGGGTTGCGAAACCCATATGTGTATATAGACTACATCCATGTCAGATGACACAGAGAAACCAACATTTTTCTTCTGCAGTGTCCCAACCATCCATCCCATTTTTCTGTACATTGAAGATCCATCCTAAAGTACCTAGGAATATTTGAGGTCCATGATACTAACCTGTCAAGATGAGGGTATCATACTGATGTATCTGGCGGACAATGTTATTGGTCAGTGGTGTGTAATACACAGTCATACTAATGTATCTGGTCATTGTCAGTCAGTGGTGTGCAATACACAGTCACATGCCTACTGCTCGCACTTATGAGCACATGACAAATTGTCATACAATACACTGCATCCATGGGTGCAGTGTTATATGCTTTTGCATGTGTGACTGTCAGATATTATTTTGTAGCCCAGCATTTCCTGGAACAATGAACAATGTAGACCAACTAGCCCACTATGAACATTAAATGGGCAAGGTGCTGTCACTCACAGGCTATGTAATTGATTAAGTCATGTTCAGCACATTATCATGGTATGCTGTTTGTCAGATATCTGCATGTGTATACATGTTCATGCACACTTATACATGAGATTGTATATATATATATATATATATATATATATATATATATATATATATATATATATATATATATATATATATATATATATACAGAGAGAGAGAGAGAGACAGAGATGTTTATGTCATAAAAAGTAGAAAACTCAAAAGAGAGAATCACAAATTATAGAACACAAAAGTGAATTACAAAACACTAAATGGTGCATAATAGTGAATCACAAAAACATTAAATACTTATCTAACACTAAAAAGTCATATATCTCTAAACTGCAGTTATGAAGCAGATCAAATATCATCTTGGTAGTGATACCGTTATGGAAAGGTTATAGTAATGCAATGTGTGAGGTTAGGCTTAGGGATAGGGTTAGGGTTACAGTTAGCACATATGAGTAAGGTGGGCTACACCCCCCAGCACTATCTTATTCATGTGTGCTAACCATATCTGTAACCCTAATTCTCCCTGCCCATAACCCTAACCCTACACATCACATGACAAAAAAACATTTCCTTAACAGTATCCCTATAGAAGGCAAAAGGACACAGAATATACACAATACAAAATGTGCACAACAGTTTACCTGTTCCCTTATTCTAAACCTAACCCATGAACACTTGCATATTCACAACTGCTATAACACAGTCTTCCACATGTTCACAATCACCACTTTTTTATTCAAACATTAATTTTCCTGCATACTCCTGCTTACCTACACTATACAAAACTAAATTCAAACGTGTGATTCCAACAAACAAGCATTCACTCGTTTGTACATTCTCTCATTTTTACACCCACAGAAACATCTCTTCCAAATATATGTTTTACCTTTTGAGTTGCACCCACATACCTACATAGATACACACACACACACACACACACACACACACACACACACACACACACACACACACACACACGTGTACATTTACTTGTGGCAGTTCATCAAGTGGACATTGTGTGTAGTTGTGTAAACAGCAACCTAGATATGCTACAGGTTCCTAAGCTGTACAGGACATGGCACATGGCTAATATAACACATGATGTGTCACTCCCCTATACTTGGTTTGGTCAGATAGACAGTATTAATAGCCAATGTACTGCCTGCTGGAAAATCCAAGCACATGTGCATGTGAGTATAGAATGCTATGTTTATTCAATAGGCAAATAGTTGTACTGGAGTTATTAAATCCAGTGGTGAATATATTTACAGATATGGCATCCACAAAATACTATATGTCCTATACTTCAGTGTGGGAAATGGATTCACTTCAGAATCTCAAAATTCCAAAACTTCAAATTTTATATGACCGAGACCATACGATCAATGTTTTGGAATATCGAAATTCCGAAACAAATAAAAAAAAAACAAAAAAACAATTTAAATGTTTCTGCACGGGGGCAAGCCCTCCTGCACCCCTCCCAGCTACTTAAATATTCCAACTTTGAAATCGCACTACAGCGAGGAAAAGGGAAATCTCCCATTCTGCACTGTATGCAGATCTCCGTTCACAATGTCAAGATTCTGAAAGTTCGATCATATGGTCTCGGCCATATGAAATTTGATCTTTCAGGATTTCAGCATTGTGAAGTGTTCCCTTAGGAAATACATGGGCCAAGAATATTTATTGAATGCTATGTTTTCTACCTTTTCCATTAGTAAGAGTAAAGGAATTCCAGTGATGAAAGACATAGATCTGGCATCTGATTGTGGCTCCTTTACATAGACTGCCAGACTGCACTGAAGGGCATCCCACATAAAGTACTCTGATGTGTCATGCAAAAAACAGAAACTCTCTAGCAGTGTGTAACAGGGAGGTCAGGCATCATCTGCCAGATATCAGTGTCTATCAGGAATCTACTTTATAATGTCTAAAGAACTGGAGTGGTGCTTTTGCATACATATTATCACATTCATGTTATTATAATTTACAGATGAAAATGCCAGGGAGCAATACATGCATTACTTTGAAGATGGGATAAGAAAACTATGCCATGCCATAGTAAATGTGATATCATCTATTTCAGTTGCACATTGTATATTCTGTATATCCGTGACAATAGCATGCATGGTGCTTTGTCATGATATTTCATGGACAAAGCTGTAGGCACATTACAGGCCATTTGTAATGTTGGGTTCAGTGTGGCCTGCAGACCAGAATGACATAGTATCAAATAAGCATGGGTACATGTGAACAATTCAGTAATGCTGGATTTGTAGAAGCTTGATCACTATTAAGTCATGATGCAGCATGGGTACACCTGTGTTTGCACAGAAATAATGGAAGCATGAATGTAGTTTGTGCACAAACAAGGCAGGGTGCCACACTGGCACATCTGTGGGTGCTAGTTAAACTATCTGTGGATTGATGTCAGGTAACCTATGCAATGGTGGGGCATGTTCTGCATAGGCACACCTGTTGGTTTGTGTCAGACTGTCTGCCATATAAGGTTATGTGCACTCTGCATACTACTGGGACATAGTGCTAAAAGGGCACACGTGGATGTGTGTGAGGGCCTCTGTAACTACACAGTGGAAGTCCATGCTACTGCATGAATGTATCCAGAGGTAGATATCTGTAATGTGAGATTTGAAGCAGTATGTGCACAAGTAAGGCATGGAATTTTTTCAGCATATTGGTGGGCACATTTGATGCTATCCATAATACCAGAAGTGGATCAGGCAATGCACATGTAGACCATTAACCTGCATGATCACAGCCATGGGCAAATATGAAGCCTTTTGTAACATGAGGTAGGTGCAGCCTGTGCACAAGAAGGCCAAGGCACAAAACTGGCACAGTCATGAGAACACTTTCTTAGTTATGGATTGGTATATGATGTCTGTTGTGTGTGAGTGCATCTGTAGGAAGTACCTTAGCATGGTCCTAAAATATGTCTAAACTGTGTGATAAGCACTTTAGCTAAGTGTGAATGCATGGTATGGTGCGGTGCACATTCTGTATCCTTGGATAGTTGTCCCTTTCCAACTGCACCTCTATGTTTTAAACTTTGATGTCTGCCACTGTGCAGAGAGGTAGGTAAGCACCAGTAGGTGCACTGCACTGACACATGCCTATGCCATGGTGATCCTATGTGTGCACTGCACTAACACATGTACTACAGCATGGTGATCCTATGTGTGCACTGCATTGACACATGCACTGCAGCATGGTGATCCTATGTGTGCACTGCACTGACACATGCACTGCAGCATGGTTATCCTATGTGTGCACTGCACTGACACATGCACTACAGCGGTGATTTTATGTGTGCATTGCATTGACACATGCACTACAGCATGGTGATCCCATGTGCGCACTACACTGACACATGCACTGCAGCATGGTGATCCTATGTGTGCACTGCACTGACTCATGCACTGCAGCATGGTGGTCCTATGTCCTCCTTAAGACAGTTACGTGCTGCAATGGCCCATCACAGTGTATTTGAAAGCATATTACAGTGTAGAGGCTTAAGGAGTAGCTATTTGCTGGAAAATAAACACATACTGGTGCATGTATGCTATGCCAACAATGTTGTCTTGGCCCTTACACATATCATTCTATTGTGGCAGTCACATATGTTATGATTGCCACCCAAATTGACATCAGATTTTAAGTCCGTTCTATACATTGTTTGCTATAAACATCCCTCATGTTTGTATTTCTTCTATACTCATTATTTCTTCTAAGTACACCATCAGTGTTTTGTGCTGACATCTGTAACAATGTTGTGTGATGTTCCTAGCTGCATAGGTAGGTATGGTTTACATTATGCGTTTACATGCCTTGTGTTGTTAATATGCTGTATACAGATGAGTCAGTTATGTTGGTTCTGTAGTTTGTTCTTGTTTGGATTGAATGGTATCCCCTTACGTCATCTGTGATACACGTCTACCATGTAAAGGCATAGTAAATGGGGTGCTTTTATGAGTAGGACTGGATATGGTATTCATGCACATGTCAAAGTGGTGAGTATGGCATCATCTTTTTCATAAAACCATGTATATATATATATATATATATATATATATATATATATATATATATATATATATATATATATACTGTGCATCACATGGTGTTCATGTTGTATTGTGTGATTTACATGATGCCATGCCCTGTATTCAGCGCATAGTGGCACTAATGTTATATTTATTATTTATTATGTGGGAACAAAACTGTTGTGCAATGGCATGTATGATATGCATATATTTCCATGTTGGTGACATAACACAGTACCATATGTATATATTGTCCATCATTTTTTGTCAGCCCACATACTTGGTATGGTCTATATTGTGTCATATAAATGTCACACTACACATTCTGGATGTATATGCTGTATTCTATGTTTTTTTTTATGTCATGTGCCAGGCCAGTGGACATGTATGGTTTCAGAGAAATGGGGCAGGGCATGTTGTATATGATATATTCTTTGGTGAATACTGTGTATTATACCATTCTGGCAGTGCAGCTACAGCCATGCTGTGGCTGTAGTCATACATTGGTTTGCCAAACTTCTAAAAATAATATGCACATATTGTGTACAATGCCTCTAGGACACTATTGCTTTGCAACCTCATATAATATGAATCTCTGTAAAGCCTGACCTTCTGACATGTCATCAAATCTAATTTCCATCACTGTGGGCCTTGCCTCCATATAGTATGGATTTATGTAACCTTTATCAGCTGCATCTATGGGTATGAAATCAGCACTGATGAGGATCAAGGGGCTGAGAATAGTGAAGACCAGGGGCCTTGGGTGGCAGCTTAGCCAGCATCCTATGATGAGTATGTTACCTGTTTATTATGTGGTTTTATTGTTTTGATAGTCATTGTATTGCTTTGTTTAACTACATTTTTCACATTAATAAAAGTGATTCAATATATTTATGTGGTGGTTACTTTATCTTTATGTCATATGTTTCTGGTGTGCTGTGTGGAATTCTGTGAGTTGGCATTATGTGATATTGTGATATTTATTACATTGTCAAATTCTTATGAGTGTATATGGATAGATAGGTGAAATGTTTATATTTTGTGGCATTACTGCAAGCAAATGTACAAAATGTGTCCATGTAAGATGTGTATTGCATGAAAAAGTAAGCCATCTTGTCTTTGATGGTGTCCACGCTCTGACATGTTTATGTCAGTATAATGTTAGTATAGTTCCAACGTATTCCTAGCCACTGTTGCTGGGCTACTCCCTGTGCAACTGTACAGCATTAGACATGTGCGCAGGTCTGTGGGATTTCTGTATTGATATTGGTTGCCAGGTCCTGCTTCAGGTACTTGTGCATTTAACTCTTCAGGATCTGTTGTATGGTTACTGCCTTTGTGGTGACTTATGGTGATGAGGAACAGCTACAGGTATTGTATACTGTTTTAATTTATGCTGGTTCATGACATGGGACAGGTAGTGTTATGCAATGCAAGCATTTTATATTAAGTATATATCATGGCTGCATTTTATATTAAGTATATATCACGGTCAAGCTCCAGTTATAAGCATATGGGATCTGGTCCTCCTCAATTTCCTCTATGCCTCTGAATCATATCTGGTTTAGGTAGTGTACTATGTAAATGTGCATCACCTTTGGTTTGTATTGTGGATTATGTTACCGAATCCTGGCATCAGTAATATAAGCAAGTCTATAATGTTATAGGGTGACAAATATGCCCACAAAATAAAACCTGTATGTAGATTTGTAAAGGCTATCTAGAAACAGTTGTTACTGTAGTTTTGCAATTTGCTAGGAATGTGTGTGAATGTCTGTGTATTAGTGCACATGTGCATGTGCCTGTGTGTGTGTGTGTGTGTGAAGTATGCTCTTTTGGATTTCTAGTTATGTTTTAAACAGGACAGTGTGCCATCAAATACATGCAAGTAAGGCACTGACTATATAGATTCCTCAAGGTTCTCTCTTGGGCCTAATCCCCTTTTCTCTTTGTATTGATATACTTACATCAAATTTAAATAAAAACAAAAGATTGTAATGTTGCATTGTTACAATATTACAGGGTCACAAGCTTTGAACATATTAAGAAGGATAATGTGAAACTTATGTTCTTGTGATTTAGGCACATATCATAGGTCATCAACCCATTTAACAAGCATGCTTTAAATTCTTTCATAGAAATGGCAGCTCTCAATATAACAGGAACTATGTACCATAAACTTCCTGCTCTGTGATGATTCTGCCATTTAATTTGAAGTAACAGATTCCTATATTATTAGCCTAACACAGTTTCAGGTATCATGCACTCAGTCTACAAAATAAAGACCAATGAAAACATCTTAAAGAGACAATAATATACAGAATACAGTCCAAGATGATGTCCTTACATTCACTGCTGCAATATTCTTAACTATATGGGGATTCCCTGCCACAGAAGCCTGACATCTGGCCAGTCTTCCAAAGACTTCTGAATTTAAAATGCATGCCGAATGTCAACATACACTCCTATGTAATGTAGGGCATAAAGGTGACATTCAGGCTTACCAAAAACAGAACTTCTTTGCAACCAGTTTGAATGTATATTTTAAACTGTCAGACTCTTTACCTGTGTCCATTTTCTGCCAGTTGAATGCATTTTCTTTCTCCATTGACTTCCTATGCCTGTTTGCTGTTTTTGCAAGATAAGTGCCCCATTGGGGATTTTGTTTTTTTCTTATTTTTTTGTGTTGCTTGAGGCTAATGTCATCCAGGAAGGGTAAATGCCAATGTAGGAGACAGATTCCCCATAGAGACCACCACATAATTGTCTTTTTTGCTTAGTTGCTTCTCATGACCATGCATCTTGTTCTATTTGTCAGTTGTTTGTTCCAAAAACCCTTCCCAGTAGACTTTCTTCCATTTCCTTGTATCTTGAGAGCCAGAATCACAAGCTACTTGCTAAAGATACTATGGAAGGAATCTTCTGCCCTGAGGGTCAGCTGTTAGGGAAGAAGAAGAAGGTGAAAAATGTACAACTGGAATCTTTCCCTATCTAGTCTTTGCCAGGTGTTTTTCCGTGGTCGTTCTGAACTGGGAGGCTCGCATGGCTGTATTGTCGGATTTCTCTGCCGCAACCATGTTGAAGGCCAGTTAGGATCTGGCTGGCAGCATGTCTGAAGAGGCTTTGCAGACATCTGTCTCAGATATTCAAAGAGAACCACAGTTGATTTTTTCTGAGGGGCCTAGGGGAGTTCAGCAATTTTTAGTTGGTTAAGACGTTCCTGCTATGGTTCTTGACTGTAGTCCTGGATCTGCATCTGCAAGGATGTTCCCTTAAAAAATAAACAAAACTTAAACATGTTTCATCTGCTTCTAGGGATCCACAAAGTGAGTGTAAGGCTTTTACTCAGGAGGTTATTTTATGCCTTAATGTCCTTAAAGCTTCCTCATGGGGTTTCAATTCCTGCTACTCCTTAGTCCTCTATTTCTCTTAAATGGCCTAAAGACCAGGATTCTTCTGAGGATGAGTAGGATTCTGCTGACGAATCCCTCAATTATTCTACTCAAATTCCTTCTCCTTTGGACTATGGTTCAGAGGGGGAGGAATCTATTAGTACTGATGTTCCATTAAAAGAAATTTCCTTTGAGGAAACATTCTCTAGGATGATGGAATTTTTTAAGTGGGATTGTACTCAGGTCTCTGATATCCATAAGCTGTACTATGAGTTGCTGCAATTGGACTCTCCTAAACCTGCAGCTACTCCTCCTGTCTTGGCTGCTTTACTGGATGCTTTCTCCAATGCCTCACAGGCACCTGATTCTCTCCCCCTGCTCCCAAGAATCCTGCTAGATTTTATAGGGTTACTGCGGATTGTTCTTTTTTATATATAAATGTCCTGCTGCTGACCTCTCGGTAGTGTCCATAGCCTCTGATAAGCCATTTCAACTGTTTCTTTCACTCAAGTTACTGCCTTCTGACAAGTATAGCAGAGCTATGGATAGGCTGGGCTAAAAGATTTACACTTCTGCTACCCTAGCTTTTAGGGCTATTAATTATTAGACCCATATGTCTAGGTATGTGTTGGCTCTTCTTTCTCAGGCCTGTCAACCAATTTCTGATTTTCCAGACTCTGAGAGTAAAATTTATTTTCTTTCTTTGCAGGGGATTTCCTCTCAAGTCATTCATCATTCTATTAAATGTAGTTATGATGTGGCAGATGCCTCTTCTAGGGCTGCTGTTTTTGTTTCAGTTAGAATCAAGTATTCTTGGTATAGGCTTCAATCTCTACCTGATGATATTAAAGCTAAGTTAATGGAAGCTCATCTAGATTCTAAACTTTTGTTTGGTGAAGCTGCTGCTGGTTTGTTTAAGTCCCTTCAGGATAAGGGCAAGACCTTATGGGAGCTTAAACATGTGTTTGTTTCTCCTTTGCCTTAATTTCACAGAAACTACCCCACTAAGCCTGCCTTTGTTTGTAAGCAAACCTCCTACTAATGCTATTCAATTTTCAGGGACTCTGAAGCCTTTCTTTCTAAACAAACCAGGTGCTGTGTGACTATCTGTCCCTTCCCAGCCAAATTCCTCTCTCTCTTTGCCTTTCTCTTCCAGTTTCACTGCAGATCACTCATGATACTTGGGTTCTGTCAATCATTCATCAAAGGCACTTCATGGTGTGGAAATCCCGTCCTCCATTTATGGGTATTACTCAGCCTTCTCAAGAACATCTCCTCTTTTTAGCAGAGGTTTTTCAATATCTCAGAGCACTATTCAGGAGGTGCCTGTGCCCCTAAGGGGGAAAAGGGTTCTACTCCCAGGTGTTTCTAGTGCCCAGAAAAGAGGGCACTTGGAGACCTATTCTAGACTTTTCTCATCTAAACACTTTTCTAAAGGTAAGTTTCTTTTGGATGGTGTCCCTTCAAATTCTGTTTTCTCTCTTGCACCTTCAGGCTTATATGGTGTCTCTGGATCTCAAGGATATTTATCTCCATATGCAGATCCATAATCTTTTCAGGAAGTTTTTGCATTTCTCTGCTATTTCCTGACATTTTCAGTTCTCTGCTTTGCCCTTTGGCCTTTCTACTGCCCCAAGGGTGTTCAGTAAATGCCTTGCTCCTATGATTGCCTTGTGCAGACTTCAAGGGATCCACATATTTCCTTACTTGGATGATCTGCTGATTCAGGTGTCCTCTCCAGAGACCTTTTTACAAAATCTTAATTTTGCTGTATCCCTTCTTCAGAGCCTGGGGTTCACTGTAAATTTCAAAAAGTCTCCTCTGACTCCTTGTCAGGATCATGATTTCTGGGTTTCAGGATTCAGACGGTATCAATGCTTGCATCCCTGCCCCTTCCAAAGGCCTTAACTTTCATTTCTTGTTTTATTTCATACTCTTCTTCCTCTGGCTTCAATCACCACCAGGGAGTTTCTGAGAGTTTTGGGTTTCATGGCATCCAACATTCTGATGCTCCCTCTGGCTAAACTTCATATAAGAAAGTTTCAGTGGTTTCTGAAGTCAGTGTGGCTTCAACATGCTCATCCTCTTGAATTTGTAGTTACTTTTCTTCCTTACCTCAGACAGGAACTTCTCTGGTAGATTAAGCAGTTGTTTCTGAATCCAGGGATCCCTTTTCACCCCCCTCTTCCTTTTCAGGAAGTGTTCATGGATGCCTCAGGCATGGGATGGGGGGTGACTTTTGACTTCCTAAAGATACAGGGGGTGTGGTCACCTTATCAGTAGAAGGAGCACATAATTTCAAAGAGATTAGAGCTCTTCTGCTGGCTCTTCAGTCCTTTCAGTCTCTCCTTTCTCCTGGGCCTCTCAAGGTATTCACAGACAAAACCACAGTGATGTGCTATATCAACAAACAGGGAGGAAAGAGATCTTATCTTCTTTGCTGGTTGGTACTTCTGGTATGGGATCTTGCTGTCAAGTGTCAAGTGACTCTTCAGGCAGTTTATACCCCCTCCAGTCAGAACATTGTGGCAGACACCCTGAGCAGGTCCTTAACTCAGACCCATAAATGGCTGCTTCACAGGATGTGTTTCTGGACATTATCCACCAGTGGAGTACTCCTAAAGTGGATCTTTTTGCCTCCCCTCTGAACAAAAACTTCCTTTGTTTTGTGCCAGAATCCCAGGCCCTCTGGTATTTAAGGTGGATGCCCTCTCATTCTCTTGGAAGGGGATGTTTCTTTATGCATTCACTCCCTTTCCTCTCAATCCGAAAGTCCTGTTCAAAATTCAACAGGATGCTCCCAAAGTCTTTTCGGTGACTCCCTTTTTGCCATGACAGCACTGATTCCCTTTTCTTCTGCATCTAGCCAGGGGCAATCATCAGAAGTTACCTTACACGGTGGATCTAATCACACAAGACAAGGGATGTCTTATCCATCCTGACCTGTCTACACTTCAACTGGCATTGTGGATGATAAGATTTTGATTCCTCATAGACACCTTCTTTCTGAGGACATGCTGCAAGTCCTACAGGAGGCCAGGACACTGATAACTAGGAAATACTCCTTATCCAAATGGAACAGGCTTTCCTTCTGGTGTCCCTCTCATAACCTGGACCCACTTACTGTGGCTACTCCTTTGGTTCTCTCTTATTTGTGTGAGTTGCTCAATGTTGGTTTCCCCTATTCTTCTATTAAGGCCCACCTATCAGCTATCTCTAATTCTCTGCCTTTGTCTCCTCCTTTAGCTGCTAGATTTGACATGAAACAATTTCTTTTAAAGGCATCTATAATATTAGGCCTCCCAGGAGACCTGGTCCTCCTCCCTGGAATCTTAATTTTGTTTTGGAGAAGTTTACTCAGGCTCCCTTTGAGCCTGCTGCTTCAGCTTCCATGCAAGACTGTTCCTGGAAGATGGTTCTTTTGTTAGCGCTTACTTCTGCCAGATGGGTGTCTGAGTTGCAGACCCTTATGGCTTGTCTTCCTTTTTTGATTTTTCATGAGGACCAACTGTCATTGTGCACTAACCCTTCTTTTATGCTGAAGGTGGTTAATTAACTCTCTCTTAATCAGTCTATTAATCAGCCTACTTTTTTTGCATCTCCCCAAACTGACAGTGAGAAGGTGCTGCATACTTTGGATATGCATAGGCAACTTATATTTTATTTGGATAATACCAAGGCTATCAGAAAATCTGATCAGTTATTTGTTTCTTTTCATCCTAGATCTTTGGGGGTTGCTGTATACAAACAGACTGTTTGTTCTTGGATTTCTAAGACTATTTCCTTTTGTTACACTTTTCATGGCAACAGCCTTCCTTTTTCAATTAAGGCTCATTCTGGTAGAGCCGTGGCTTCTTCTGATGTGTTTTTCAAAGGATTAGATACTAATTCTATTCTCAAAGCAGCTACCTGATCTGTGCATATCTTTACCATGCACTACAAGTTGGATGGTATCTAGAGCTAGGGCTGATTTTGCTAGTTCAGATCTTCACGGTTTTTAGGGGATTCTATTGCCCCTTCCTCCTTCCTAATTTCCTCTTGAGCTTTGGCACTTTCTCATATAATTAGGAATACTGCAGCAGTGAATGTAAGGGCATACTTGAGTTCTGTAAAATCTTGCCATAACGGCAGATGTCCTTGCCTTCACTGTTGCAGTGTTGGCTCCCACCCTCCATCCCCATAGTTCTTTACCTTCCTGGATGTACATGTTACTTCTTGGGTTCCTTGGACTGGTGTTCCTCCGGGGGCAATCAGCTATGGTTTTGGTAAACATGAACATCACCTTTATGCTCTGTGTTATTCAGGGAGTGTATGGTGACATTTAGCATACCTTTTAAATTCAGATGTCTTTGGAAGACTGGTCAGATGTTGGACTTTCATGCCAGGGAATCCCTACATAGTTAAGAATACTGCAGCAGTGAAGGCAAGGGCATCTACCATTATGGTGAGAGTTTACACAACTGTACTTTTTATTCTGTTTGGGTAGTCAAAGTACCTAACCCCAATGATTCCTTTGTTAAAAAAGCTTGAACCCCTTTTAGGGCACACACACACACACACACACACACACACACACACACACACATACATATATATATATATATATATATATATATATATATATATATACATATATATATATATATACATATATATATATATATATATATATATATATATATATATATATATATATATATATATATATAAATCATGGCCAGAGTACCTACAAAAGGAAATATTTTATATAACTGGTTTCACATGACAAGGGATTAGTACAGAAAGAGGACTGTTGTTTTTATCAATGCACTGCATCTTAATATATTCCTAACAGGCAATTATCTCCTGTCAATACAGAAGATGAAGTTTGTTAAAGAAAAATCAATAGTCAACTAATGTGCATAAATCTTTGTAGAAACCCACAGTGCTGATCATGTTCTCACCTATAATCTATGCATGTGAATTGTTGTTTCTGACAAAAAATAAATAAATAAATTGTTTCACATCTCTTGATGTCTTGGACTAGCCTGTTATCAAGTTATGAGGTATGATATACATATCATGTCCTAATACTTCTGCAATGCTAGCTGTTCATCTATGCAAGTAATGACCTCAGCAGCTTTGGTATCATCTGCAGACCGTAGACCAGATACTAGTATCATCAGACAGGCTGTTTGATAGAGATACTAAACAATTTTGTGCCCATGACTGATTCCTTAGGCTTTTAGTACGAGATGTTGTAGCTCAATTTCTCACATCTCACATCCACAATCATAACACTCAAATATTACCCATTATATGTACTGTAAAAGAGCAGCTAAAACTAATTTGTTTTCCAGAGAGCAACTCCCCTTATACCTTTTATGTGGTAACAAGCTTTCCATACCCCCAAACCTGATAGCACACCTGACTCTGGCAAACTCTTAATTTTGCTTTAACATAGAGGAAGTAAATAATGTCTGAGTTACTACAGCTTAGGGACACATGGTATATCCACTCCTGAATAATGTGTTGCTAGATATTACAAGAGGTCTTGCTGTTTTTATAACTGTATAAACAAGTTCTCTCAGGAAAACAACAAAACACCTGCAATATAATCCTGGGACTGATTCAAGTACATTTTCACTTGTACACCCTGATTCAGTATGTCAGTGGCTTCTTAACTTTAATTAAGTTGATAAAGCATATTCTGTTCTCTTAAAATCTGGGATGGGACACATGATTAGTTTGGGTAAGAGTTTCAATATAATACATTCATATTTTTCTACATTTTTGCAAAAATACATGTTTTGTACAGTTTCTAACATTTGGCATTGCTGGGTTCACACTGGAAAATATGCCTAGTTACCATTTTATAACTTTGCTGCATTCTTGCTAAAAAACTCCAGTTTTTATACAGCTTGCACATTATTTCAGTCTTTGTTTCATGTGAAATGGGGAAAAAAACAACTGTAGGTTTTGTACTGCTTTTAGCAAGCTTAGTAAATATAGTCCAAAGTCTGATATTTTCCATTTGTGAGCTAGAATCAATAAATTCAATGTCCAATGAAGCAAAATTTTAAGCAGAGAGGATTACATCAAGTAAAATAGGATGACACCCCGCCAACACACACAGATACTAATAGATAGATAGATAGATAGATAGATAGATAGATAGATAGATAGATAGATAGATATTAGAAAAACTCCTGGAATTTTATCAAGATCAGTATTGAAATTAATGTTAACCTTAGTAAAAACTTCCTGAACTAATTCTAGACTAATGGTTTAACAGGATAACTGATAATTAATAAGATAATAAGCATCTAGAACTGCTTGGAGGAATACGAATTTCAAACGATTTGTCTAAATATAGTAACAGGGTAATCACATCATTAATGGATTGGTCGTTATGTTTACGCTTTATACTTGTAAAAGTATGTTTCTTATTCACATTAAATAAAAAAGGGCTTGGGGTTACTGAATGCCTTCTTTGCCAAGCAAAAGATCATTCATGATAAGAATTAATGTCTTTTTTGCTAAGCCTGAGGAAAACTAAACCTAACATAGCTAATTAAAACTGTTAATCGTTTTTATCATTACGAATATATATAATTAACTATGTAATGCTTTTGGTTGCATTCAAGGACTTTTGGGACTTTTTCTAATATTTTTTAAAAGAAATGTAAAATAGTATTACAAATAGCAGCAATAAATGCATTGTGTATTCATATTTTCAAATATGTTTTAATGTTCATAATTTTTGATTATATAATTTCCTGTTTATGTCTATAACAAATGTATTCATTTTATTAATATAACATTTGTCTTTAAGAAAGTTATTGCACATTTAGCTTGGACTGGGATGGGAGGAGTTTTATTGATTTAAAAGGGTTTAGATCACAGACGGAATTTACTGTGAAGAAGTCCAATTACACAGGGATAAAAGTGCTAAAGTCTTTTTTTTTATTTTGATGAATGCTAGAGTGTTTTGTTGGATGAAATTACCAAACTGTGTGTTTTAAAATAAATTTTGGTTGGTGTGCCCCTGGCTGTGCCAACTTACAGTTATTTGGATTTCTAATTAAAACTGTATCCAGTTCATATTCTTGCTTTTTTTTGTTTGCCTTCCATAAAGTTTCTGTACCCTACTGTTATAACTGCATGGTTTATTAGATATCTCTCTTGACTTTATTAGATTTGCTCTTGATTTGAATTTCTTGGAATCCATGTCTCGAACATATAATGTGTCATGATCGACGACACACTTATGATCCTGTATGTTATGCATTATCTTTCATTAATTTAGTGTCAGTGTGTTTTATAGTTCCAGCCAGCCTAGTGTGGTCATTGCAGTGCAGTGGTAGTGGGTTTTGTTAGCAGCAGAACTGGCTATTTTCTTATAAGCAATTTTTTTTTATTAAGAAATGTTTTAGTTATATTTGTGAGAATAGATGACTTGCACATGAGAAATGGAAGTTGAGGTATTTGGACTGTGAATACTAAAGACAGAACAGTAAGGCAGGTTTTAGCTTTATTCAGACCATCAAGATTCTTATTTGTTTTGGAGACTGTTTAATTGATATTAAGGTCAACTTTCAAATGGTGGACTAATTATTCCAAGAAGCTTTTTATGAAAGACATGCTCTATGTATGCATTGTCAAAAGAGATTTTACAGAGAAAATTGATGTAGTCTGTGTAGTGCTGGACTTAAATATATATTATTTCATTTTACTGAACGCTCTTTTCACTGAAACTCATTTGCCTGCCCACAATTCACTGTAAGCTCATTTCACTGAAAACTCATTTGACTGAAACTCATTTGACAGAAAGTTATATATGGCCTTTTCCCCACTGCAGTCCGATCCTGGAGTTAGAATATAAAGTAAGGGGGGTTATCTATTCATTTGAGGTTGGGCTTCATTCATCTATCTCTATATTATTACTCCCTGGTATGTATTTTTTTTCTGTGTGCTAGATGAGTTATTCAAATGCACATGCTGAGTGCAAGGCTAGACAAGAGAAGGCCAAGCCTTTCACAGCATACCATTCCTAATTCCATATTACAGGGCAGCCATGCCCCACCCAACGAGATTACATTACAGTCTACAGGTAACTTTTTTTTCACAAGGACAGGAAGACACCCCACTCTGCATGTCATCTACGCTGGATGGCAGGCTATATCCAGTCATTTGCTTCCTGTTTCCTCACTTCTTAGGAATGGCTCATTTCCTCAGTATGCTGAGATGTACTCGATCCACCAACTATTTCTGCATGCAAATGAGATGTTAACTTAAATGACTGGAACATTACAAAGACCTACTACCTTACCTTACACATGTACCACCTCTTGTTATTATTCCCATTCCCAAAGTCATGACTTGCTTGCAGTCCCATCTTGACTTAAATCATTGGTCCTTCAAATTTAGCCACACATACCCACTATCAGGATTTTATGTGTGAGTGTGTGTGTGTGTGTGTGTGTGTGTGTGTGTGTGTGTGTGTGTGTGTGTGTGTGTGTGTAAAAAGAAAGAAACTGAATGAAAATGATCATTTTGTATGTTATGAAATCTCTGCTAGAAGCATTATAACAATTGATGTGTTTGCCTGTCACTTTTACCATTTCACTTCCACTAGATTTATAATAATGTAGAATAAAATATGTTGGAACTCCATATTAATGTTTTTATAATTTCTTTGCCACATTTAAACAAAAATGCCTGACAGTTTGCAAGCTGTCATCCTGTTTGGCATTCCCTAGATGTTGATAGCCAGAATGGCTAATTTATCTCCACCACTATTCCTATGACTCTGTCAAGTCGTGTCATAATAATTAGGTATGAAGTGTCAGCTATTTAGTTTTACTGGACAGTGAAGAGACACTCCAGAGGAGACAGTAACAGTGCCATCAAAATCACAGTTTCCTTATTGGGGTCAACAGCAGTACTGCAAATGGTTAATCCTCTGCATGCCCAAAAATTGTGCATTTTCTCAACAAGACTGACTTGCACCAGCATTATAAGCAAATTATGATTTTGAGCCAGGAGTTTTATAAAATTCTAACTCCAGAAGAAAAAGTCAAGGCACTCAAGACCTAATTCTACTTAGAACATCCAGATGCCTCCAATAATGAATTGATTGTTAATAAAATAATGCACTGATTTTAGAAATCCTGACTGGAATTATTGAAAGAAAAATCTATTCAGATACAAGTATATGGCTTTGTTATACATTTCTAGAAAGAAAAAAAATATGTTATTGTATATCCAGCAGATGTTGCTCTGTTTCAAGGAATAGTAGTGTTTTATAGACAAGAAAATAGATTTATTACAGACAAAGCTCTTCATTCTCACCGAAACTGACTGCAGACTGTCACGCAGAGTGTTAAAAGATTTCAGTGAAAGATGTAGAAAACTTGAAGAAGTTCTTATTCATTATACAACATCTTTTAAGCCAGTATTTGAAGAATTGTGCCTCTTGACCAAGAAATATGCAGATGCGATAATTCTAAAAGGGACAGACAGTCTTGCCATTAGCTTGATTGTTCAGCACATCGAGAAAAAAGTTTGAATGGAGGTCTGGCTAAACAATAGAAAGGGTATTTGAATGGGTGCAAAGCACTACAGAACAAGCAGACCTTGGAGAACAAAAGCAGCAGCAGGCCACAGTGATTGGGAGATACGGATGCTTTGACAATTTCTTTATACTGACTTGATGTACATAATTTAACTGTTGGCTGAGCTAAGGAATAAAGTAACAAGCAGAATGTAAATTTGTATTTAAGATGATAATCAGTTTAATTTTCTGCCTTGGATGCTTTAGGACAATCTGCATGTACATGTTCTATCACAAATAATTGTTTCCATTTTTGTGGTGTAAATTTTAAGTTCTTAAGAGCATGCTGCCAGAAGTATTACAGACGTGTTTTAACATGAAAAGAGCAATGGTTATATACATTGTCATTTAATATAAATAAAACAGAGTCATCGTGAAAGCATACAGGCATTTTATTGTGCCAGATGATGCCATGTGCATAAGTTTTGCCACCTTCTTTCTCATGGCTCAGATTATGATACTTGAAAAAAAGCTCAAGCTGACATTGGGATCATGAGTTGCTCATGTGAGTTGTAGTACTCAGGTGCTTTAGCAGATTTGGGATATTGTGGCTGGGCTACTTTAATGGTCCTCTGGATCAATAGCCTGGTATCAGTCTATGAACGTATAATTTTCACTAACTGCTTCTGTTTGGAGTAAGAGAGGTACTGTCCATCAGTATTAGTTGGTAATCATGATTGAATGCGGTGGTGCTGCTGCACTGCTCTGATTGATTCATGTAACTTTGTTTGTAAACTGTACATGGTAAGACGCATGTGATAATCTGAAGTCGTGGAACATGGTAATACTCATTTGATAATAAAAAACCTGGGACATGGTAATAGTCATTTGAGAATCTGCAAACCCTGGGACATGGTAATACTCATTTGAGAATCTGAAACCCTGGAACATGGTAATACTCATTTGAGAATCTGAAACCCTGGAATATGGTAATACTCATTTAATAATGTTAAACTCAGGCATATGTTAATACTCATTTGATAATCTAAAACCCTGGGACATGGTGTAATGTCCCAGCACTGGCCCAGTAATCAAACAGCCTCAATCTTCACCACTGGCAACAGCTAGGGGATGTCCACACTGGGAGGATGACAGGTACACACACAGTAAAGTGTAGTTTCCCTTAAGAGCACACAGAGACCACAGTCAGTCCAAGGCTGGTTTCTCCCTCTTTCTCCAGATCTCCAATAAGATTCCCCATTGGCACAGCTATAGGGATAAGATATCAGCTGAGGGGCCAAGCCAAGACCTCCAACACCCTCTCTGTCCAACCAGTGCTTCATGTCTCTGCCCAAGTAGCTGGCACACACACACACACACACGCACACACACACACACACACACACACACACACACACACACACACACACACACACACACACACACACACACACACACACACACACACACACACACACACACACACACACACACACACACACACACACACACACACACACAGACACAAACTCACACACACACACACATGCACATACACACACTTTGAGGTTTGATCTACAAACACACCTGAGAAAGGCTGACACAGGTTTACTAGCTATGCCTCCTTCCGCTGAGACTATAAGGTCATTTCCATTGTCACTAGCCCCTACTTATCAGCTACTATAAGGGCCTTACAAAGGGTGTCCAAGCCTACTGTGTAATGTTACTATTAACCCAAATGGCAGTCTGACCAAGCAAGGTGATTTAGGAGTGGCCTGTACAGTGTCACCAAATAGATATGCAAGTGCTCTAAGAGCTTAAATATGTCTCACAAATATCAGTCACAAAGATAGGTTTAAATACATTTAATAATAAATAATAAAAAAAGACAATACTCAGTAAATCAACACAGTAAATTAAAGTTCAAAATCACAGGAAGTATTTAAAACAACATTGCAGGACAGTCTCAAATAAATAAAGAAAACATTTAAACTTATCTTTACTATATTCCTAACTATATCTAAAAGAGTTATTATGCCCTAAAAAAACTTACTTACAGCAAGGCAAGTGCAGATGTGATGATGATGAGTGAATGTTTCCAGGTCAAAGACAAAATACAAAATGCCCACTCTCCCTCTGAGAGAGTTCTTAAATTAATATCAAATATTACTGCTGGGTAGATTGGATGACATCCTTTTTTGTCACCTTACTTCAATTCCCAGGCTAAACCCCCTTTTGTCAGAAACTAACAGAATTTAACATTGCTGTGTGAAAAATACATATCTCTCAGATCTTTGCAGCTGCTAGGAAGTCATAAAGCAATAAAACACTTCCACATTTCAAGCCCAGCAATTACTTCTCTTTCAAGACAATACAAAGATGTCTAACTCTAGACATTGTGTCTGCTACTGATCTGAACCTGAGAGATAACTTTATACCACAATCGTAAAGCAATTTATTTTCATCTTATTTTCTTGAAGTTTTGCAAGTTAACTCTGTATGTTCTAGTTTCTGCTGTTAAAAATATATAGTCACAAAATTACAAAAGTTTATATGCATTTCTGTTCTAAACCAACAGGGCATGCTGTGGTTACATTTTTGAAGTTCAGTACATAACATACCGTTCTTTATAAATCATATCAATATTCACAAATGACATAGAATTATTTACAGAATTCAAGATAGCTGAGCTGTTAGCATGACACATGGTAATACTGATTTGATAATCTGAAACCCTGGGACATGGTAATACTCATTTGATAATCTGAAATCCTGGGACATGGTAATACCCATTTAATAATCTAAAGCCCTGGAACATGGTAATACTCATTTGATAATATGAAACCCTGGGACATGGAAATATTCATTTGATTATCTGAAACCCTGGAATATGGTAATACACATTTAATAATCTTAAACCCTGGAACAGGGTAATATTCATTTGATAATGTGAAACCCTGGGATATGGTAGTACTCATTTGATAATCTGAAACAGTGGAACATGATAATACTCATTTGATAATCTGAAACCCTGGAACATGGTAATACTCATTTGATAATCTGAAACCCTGGAAGGTGGTAATACTCATTTGATAATCTGAAACCCTGGAACATAGTAATGCTCATTTAAAAATATTAAACCCTTTAACATGGTAATACCCATTTGATAAATTGAAACCCTGGACCAATAACAACAAATTCTTAAAACTTAAGAAGATTGTGTCCTTCTATGTTAGTGCTTAGATGAGTGGATGTGACTTGGTACCATCCACTTGTCATTTAACTGGTTGCTTTGAAGTTTAAAATGTTTTTGATGTACTAGAGAGTGTGTAATTCAAGAGGGAATTAAAGGAAGTCTTATAAGCATAAGGAAGAGAACTATTCACTAAGATGTTAGCAATCTATTACAGGATACATCATCACAACACATACACACACAGTCCCCTCCACACACACACAGTCCTCCCCACACACACGCACACACACACACACACACACACACACACACACACACACACACACACACACACACACACACACACTCACACACACACACACACTCCCATAAACAAGCACTAAATGCACACGTAGTTTGAAGGCTAGTAAGTTCATTTATGGAATGCTATTGGGATGTGGTAGGAAACTGGATCATCAGGGCAAAAATCAATCGAGACACAGGAGGGGGGATGGCAACTTTGCATAGAAATCACCCCATTCAGAAACAGAATTGGAATAACAGATAACTGAAACATGCTGACACTAAGACTGTACTATTTTGAAATCCTAATTTGTTCTCAGACATATTAGTAGTTTGTGTTTGTGCTAATTATTTAGTCCATTCATTTTGCAGTGTAACCTTATTGACTGTCTCTGCTATGCTTAGCATGTTAAAAAAGATTTGGAATAAAGGAAGCTGCATATGTAGAAAATTCTCTTATTTGTATTAGTGGCATACAGTCCTTACAAATTTAACTAATTACATATTATGTGACTATATTTGTGCTGTTCTCTCCATGTGTTGAATTTGTTTTGCTGTTATGAATTGTTGGAGCTTTTCTCACCAGACCCCACTAAAATGTGATGTGCATTATTGATCGGCCAAATAAGTAAGTAAATAAACAAATACATGCATAGATGCACAATGCTTAGATGAATACATACATGCCTGCATACATAAATACATATATACATGCCATACACACATGCCTTCATGCATGCATACATGCATACATACATAAGTGCATACATGGAAAGTGTTGCACTTAGGTCCCAACAGCTATGGTGCAAAATATCAGTTTGGTGGGTTAGAAATGTTGACAGCACAGCAAAAAAAAAAAAAAAAAAAAAAAAGATGTGATAGTGTTGATCACCAAAAACCCAAAGAGAACTTCTGCCAGTACGGCAAGTGCAGAGGCCCCAAAAACTGTAGTATAAAAACAAAAAATGGCCAGCACTATAGTCAGAGGTGAAAATCACATTTATTACTAATAAAACATACTGGTTTCAGCTATGAGCCTTCTTCAGTGTGCTTACAACTGTTAATATGCAAACAACATTTTTTATATATAAAATGTACCAGTCATGACACCCATCTCATTAATTATTTAGTATAATGATCCATGCTTTAGACAACCTTCGGCATAACAAAAATCTAGTTATCATTTCTGCTGATAAAGGTGGTACTGTAGTCATCTTAAATCGGTCTATGTATTTGGCTGAAGCAGACAAGCAGCTTTCTTATGGCAGGTTCTATATCTATTGATCCTACTTATAAGTTCAAACAGGAAATTGACAGTTTTTTACATCTTGCCTTAAGTGAAGGCATAATTGGTAAACAAACTTTAAATCATCTAATTGTGTCAGATCCTTTGCCACAGCACTTGTATTTGCTTCCAAAAATACATAAAGATCCACAATTACCACCGGGTAGACCAATTATATCTGGCAATGGTTCTTTGACTGACCCTCTTTTCATTTTCTTGACTGTTTATCTTAAGCACCTACTCAAAGACGTTAGAGCTAGAATTCAGGATACAACCTAGTTTTTGAATATCATTTCAGAGTCCAACTTGAACCTGGATGGAGCATGTGTACCTTAGATGTTAAATCACTCTATATGAGTATACCCCATTGGGCGGGTGTTACTGCCTTACAGTACTGGTTGGAATGTGTTCCACTATATAGTTCTGGTTTCAATATATTTTCTGGTATGTCTTGCTGAACATGTCCTGGCTAAAAATGTATTTTATTTTAATGATAAGTGCTATTTGCAATTAATGGGCACTGCTATGGGTGTATCTTTTGCACCCATTTATGCTGACTTATTCATGGGCTATTTAGAACAGCAAATTATCTATGATTACAATCATAATTTGTTCTTGGATGAAATTGATATTTGGAGAAGATATCTTGATATCTATGATTACAATCATAATTTGTTCTTAGATGAAATTGATATTTGGAGGAGATATCTTGATGATTGCTGGCTCATTTAGAGAGCGGACTCAGGATACCTTCAAGAATTTAACTACCTTAACGAAAACAAGTAGGGTATACAATTTACAGTTCATTATGACATCAATTGCATTTCATTTTTGGATGTTGAAATAACCCATCGACACAACAGTACTTTGGCTAGTAATGTGTTTAGAAAACAACCTAGTTCTAACAACTTACTACATGCATCAAGTTGTCACCCCAAACACATCCATACACAAAATTCCCAAATCTCAGTTTCTTAGAATATGTTGTATTTGTTCGACTTCAGATGCTTTTGAATTTCAACAGCAAGACCTTATTACTAGATTTTTACAATAGGGGCTATAGAAAAAAACCTAGTCACACAGACTGGTAATTTAGTTTGCGCATATGATAGGAATCATTTATTACAATATTAACAGCGTAACAGAGGGAACCATGATATCATCAGATTTAATACAACACATGGATGTAACACATATAAGTTTATGAATTTGATCCGTACACATTGGAACATCCTAATGGCTGAAGAATGTTTATCGAATATATTGGGCAATAAGTACCATTTCTCTTTTAGAAGAGGGAAAACATTAAGGGTTTCTTCAACCATTACAAACATAGCATATCAAATTGGGAACAACCTCAAGGAGCACTAGATGGTGGGGTCTTATCTGGCTGTGTCCCTTGTGGCTATTGTACTTTTTGCAGATATGTTAGTAAAACATAACAATTTACTAGTAAAAACACTCCAAAAATTTTCCATATTAATATTTTTGTGAATTGTAGTTCTGACTGGATCATATATCTTGCAACATGTACTTGTTCAGACTTTTATGTAGGTCAAACCTCTTGGCCATTTAAACTAAACATATCTGAACATCTTAGCAATATTAGAAATAGAAAATCCTTCCAATGCTCTATATAAACACTCTTTACAACATCCAACAGCAAGTTTTAAATTCAAGGTCATTGATAAAATTATTGGCAGCAGGAATATGAAAGCTGATCGGCATGACATCCTAAATAGGAAAGAAAGTACTTGGATCATTAAACTAGGTGGCTTGTTTTCACCGGGCTTAAATGAACATCTTTAAATATATTTTGTTGTCAAATACATTTAATGACATTTCTTTTCATATATGTGCATTTTTTGATAATGTGCACTTATTGCATTTCAGTTAGATATTTAAGCAATGACCCACGCCTGGGTGTGGGTAATGTTGGATTTACCCATGGTTGGTGTGGTTTGGTCACGAGGGTGAAGTTCGAGTGACCAAACAAAGACGACTGTGGGTAAATCCAGCATTACCCACACCCAGAAGTGGGTTATTGCTGTTATACAATGACATTATTTAAGAAAAAAAATACTTACTTTTCTTAAATAATGGCATTGTATAATGCCTCCTTGCTGTCCTTCCATGGCTCATAGATTTCCTCTTCTTATTTCTGATGTACTGGGCATGCATATGGGACTTGCTTCTCCACGCATACCCAGTACATCAGTGCTTCAAAAAGTAAGCAACGGAGAAAAGAAGATCTCCGTTGCTCTGTTTTGTTCCTTTTTCTTGTTTTAAATAAATAAAAAAAATTAGTTTGGGGCAATTCAGGGGTAGGAGACCTGCAATCCTGACTCTTCAGGTACGAGAAAGACAAGTTGAAGAAAATACAAGGGGAATCAGGGACGTTAACACGTACCTGATTCCCCTTGTATTTTCTTCAAGCTGTATTTCTTCTATCTGCGGAGTCGGGAGTACAGCTTTATTTTTTTAATAAAAAAAATTAAAAGTTGGACAATATACCAATGGAAAAAAGTTTGGGCGACCGGACCTTTTCCTTTGGTATATTGTTGGATTTACAGTGGGCATGCTGGCCAATCAGCATGCACGTTTTGAAATATTAATGGGGGGGTCATTGTATAATTATTATTTTAAAATGATTATGCCAGTTTTCAGTATTGACTAAGGGATATTTTTATTCATATGGTCCATGGATCATTATACTAATTAATGAGATGGGTGTCATGATTGCTACATTTGATACATATTTTTATTTATTTTTATTTATTTTGCATTTGCTGACCGGGTAAGTCTGACTGGAACCAAGTCCATTTTCAGCGGAGGCCCGGGGAGATAAGCTCCAACAGAATACAAGAATGATAACAGTAGAGTAAAAGACATTGATTATATATAATATTTAAATTTTAGGCATTAATGTAGTTAAGAAAAGGAATACAGGTAGAAGTACATTCAGACAATCAGTGTAACAAATTTCCAATTTTTGAGGGTAGTAGTAGATTACAAAAAAAGGAAAAACAAATTAGATAAGTAAATTACATACATTATTTAGATTTAGTCAGGTTTGTCACAGTGGCATATCCATTTTTGTTCCAGGTGTTGTTTGATTGAGGCTTTAAATTGGTCTGGGGAGGAGAGCATGGTAATGGCATCTGGAAGTTTGTTCCAGGTTCTACTTACAGAATTTGCAAATAGGGCCATGCCATCCACATTGTTAATTTTAGTTGTTTGTATTTGTAGCTTATTGGATGAGCGGAGCAGTCTTGTATTATTATGGGGGAAGATGTGGTGACTAAGGGCTGGAGTATTATTGGGGTTCCTAGAATTCATAAGCTGCAATGGAACAACTAGTCACCATTCCCACAAGAGGAGACAATATTAGCATGTTATACTTGACAAGATTGGGACAAATGCTCCAACCGAAGTACATCCAAGTTGTTTAAGGTTAATGCAGTGGTGGGTTCTGAAAGGAGAGCCCATAGCAAACTTGGCAATGTGATTATAGCAGGCTGTAAGTTTATTAAGTTCAGATTTACTTATGTTTTCTAGAAGTGAGGAAGCATATAGGAGGGTGGATAGTAGGTGCGAGCGTGCAATGGCTATTTTAGCTATGGGGGTGAAAAAAAACAATGAGCTGTTTGGGTCAACCTGGAAACGCAATAGAAGAAACACCACCACAAACAGTTCCTTCCAACCAGCAACTGATAATAGTATAAAAAGTAGCTTCAGCAAAATAAATCCACCGGATAGTAAGAACAAACAAATTTAATGTTGAACAATATTCTGGCAGACAGGTTCAGTGCAAATTTCTCTCGCCCTCCCCAAAAAGGAGAAATAACTCATCCAGCAGAGTCCCAACCCTATCTCAGCCCATGCCCTGAGAGCCGCAGCCTAAAAAGCTAAAAAAACACAACAGATGGTGATTGGGCTGTGTGCTGTCTGCTGAACTCCAAGAGAGGCTAAAAGGACTAAACCCACATAAGGCTGCTGTTTAGCCTTACTACAGGATACGTACGTGCCAAGAGTGGCGCAACAACAGTGGTCCCACTTCACAAAAGGCGGTGCTTCTCGGACCTGGAAATTACTGCCCATAAGCTTGACCGAGCCTGGTCTGCAAAGCCATGGAGAGGATCATTATGGAACTCATAAACAAAGACATTGGGGACCTACAGACATTGGATCCTAAATTTGGCTTTGTCAAGCAAAAGCGCTGTTTAAAAATTTCCGAATTAAAGTGGTAAAACACCTTAAATTCATGTTAAAAAACATATGTCACAAGATGGGGCTCAAGGACAGAACCCACAGGGTCAGAGTACTGGAGCTATGTCGGAGACTAAAAGTCAGTCACTGTGGTGTCCCACAGGGGCTCAGTCCTGGGACCCCTCTACTTCTTTAATCCTAATACATATTATTAGACTAGGAGGATTGTGGCTGACAAAGTTCGCAGATGACTGCAAACTGGGCGCCATAATTGATACTCCAGCGGACACAAACATCCTTCAGAGAGGCCTCATAGAAATGGATAATTGGTGCCAGAGCCATGGCCGTTTAAGCTGAACACCAAAAATGTATAGTTATACCCTTTGGGAAAAACAAGGTACCGACAAATTACCACATAGGCGGTACCCCATTAAGCACGGAAGAGGTAATCAGGGACCTAGGGACCCAGGTTGACAGTAACCTCTCATTTGACACTCACATTGCCAAAGTGGTTAGGAAGACCTTCTATATTGCCCACCTTATCATGAAGGGTTTCACATCTAGATCAAGAGAGGTCATTGTGCCCTGTACTCTTCTCTTATCAGGCCAATGATTGAGTACAATGCCCCATTTGGGATGTATCTCACCCGACACCTGCAGCAGTTGGAAAGACCCCAAAAGTTCCTCACCAAGAGGATAAAGGGTCTTAAACATATGTCATATGCTGCCTGACTGAAAAAACTCCAGCTCTATTCAGTCGCATACCGCCTACTCAGAGGTGATCTGTGCCTGACGTACAAGGCCATGTCCAATCCTGAATTAATGGACATGCTCCACCTCAGAAAATCCAAATCCATCAGAGCCACAAGAACAAGTGACTTAAACCTCAACACAGAAATAAATAGAATGTGCTGGAGGAACAGATTCATAACCCAGAGGCTCCAGTCCATGTTAGGCAGAATCCCAGTCTCATATTCAAGAGCCTCACTGACTCTATTCAAGAGAAATCTCGACGAGTGGATGGGAGATCGTAGGTTTACCCTGGGGGTCATCTCTGTGTCACTACTAGACAGAGGCATAGAAAACTAAACCCTATAAGGGCGTAGTAGTCTCATCCTAAGGGGTGGTGTAAGCCACATACACTCTGGCTAGGCTTATAAATGCCCTAGGGCAGATAGCCTAGTACGAACCTATGAACCCATGAGTATTATTTGGGTTCTTTAGGATTTTATTAGCCAATATTAGCAGGTTATACTTGACAAGATTGGGAAATTCCAACCATCCAAGTTGTTTAGGGTTAATGCAGTGGTGGGTTCTGAAAGGACAGCCCGTAGCAAACTTGGCAATGTGATTATAGCAGGCTGTAAGTTTATTAAGTTGAGATTTACTTATGTTTTCTAGAAGTGGGGAAGCATATAGGAGGGTGGATAGTAGGTGCGAGCGTGCAATGGCTATTTTAGCTATGGGGGTGAGGAAGGTTTTAACTCTGTAGAGTGAACCGAGTTTTTTGTTTATGGTTTTGATTGTCTAGCTTACATGGAGGTCAAATTTTAAGTAATTGTCTATAGTGACAACTAGCAGTTTGGTATTGGGGTCAGGGGAGATGACTGTCCCATTATTAGCTTGTATGGTAAAGGAGAAGGGCATGGACCTTCGGGTTGGTGGAAATATGAGCATTTTGTTTTTTTGGGGATTTAGTAGTAGGCAACGTTTGGATAGCCAGTTTTCTATAACAGTAAAAGTAGCCTGGGTATCCCTTTTTAGATCATCTGGAGATGTGGCTGAGCAGATCAGAGTGGAGTCATCAGCATATTGGATACAGCTGATGTTTGGTATGATAGTAGGGAGATCATTAATAAAGATGGAAAACAGTAGTGGTCCTAGTATGGAGCCTTGTGGAACTCTGATAGTATTGGGTAATAGATTTGAGAGCTTATTCTGCCAGAGGACTGCTTTTTGCCTGTCATTGAGATAGGATTTAAACCATAGAAGGGCACTGGGATGTAGACTGAGATTTTGCAGGGTTGAAATCATAAGTTGATGGTCCACCATGTCAAAGGCCTTGGGAAGGTTTAGGAATAGGGCAGATGAGGTGTGATTATTGTTACGGTTATCATTAATGGTATTAGTGAAGGATAATAGGGCAGAGGTTGTACTATGATGTGGTCAAAAGCCGTGTTGGGTATCAGCCATCAGGTCGTTCTGGAGTAGATGTTGCATAAGTTGTTTGTGTAAGCATTTCTCCATTATCTTAGCAAGTGGGGAGAGTATGGCTATGGGTCTGTAGCTGGAGTATTCAGTAGAGGGACCTCCTTTATGAATGGAATAATATAAGATGTTTTCCAGATATTGGGAATTTTGGCTTCGGAAATGGTTCGGTTGATTAGGATAGAGATTGAAAAGGCAATAGCGTCAGCTGTCATTTCTAGATATTCAGCTGGGAGTTGGTCTGCTGATAGGGTGGTGGGTTTTAGTTTTTTGAGAAGCTTGCATATAAAGGAGGTTGGTACAGGCTGAAAGCAAAATAGGTTTTGGCTGTTAGAGTTGTTATTTTCATCAAGGGAGCTTTGAGGTAGTTGGGCGGCTAGAGCTTGAATAGTTTCAGTAAAGAAATGATTGACGCTGTCTGCAACCTGTTCTGGGGTCTTATTTGAGTTGGCAGCTGGGTTAAGCATTGATGTTTTACCTGGATACAGTAATTTATTGATCCCAGCCCAGAATTTTTGAGGATTATTCGGATTATTCATGTGTAGCCTACAGTAGTAGTGTTTTTTATCCAGTAGGACAAGTCTTTTTGTTTTATTCCGTGCATGTCTATATTTATTATGATCCTGGGGATTTTTGGTAGATCGCCAGGTGGCCCATAGTTTATTTCTACTATAGATTTTTGTTCTTGTTTCTTTGGAAAGCCAAGGTACATTATTTCCTTTTATTCTTTTTAGGTGGGCAGGAGCATGTAGGTCTAGGATTTCGATAAATTTGTTGCTAAAATAAGTTACAGCTTCCTCTAAGGTGAGATGCTTTAGTATAGTCCAATTACAGGATTTAAGTTCCAGTTGAAGTTTAGCAGGATCAAGGTCTCTTTTGCTTCTAACCTTCCTGAGCACGGGTTGTTGTGGGGTGGTAGCTTTTTGTTTAATTATATAGGTTAGGAGATGATCACTTAGATCATCTGGGAGGGTACCTGCAGTGTACATTAGGGGGTTACTATTTACAAGTATCCAGTCCAGTATACTCTCTTTATGGGAGCGTTTATCAATTCTGGTAGGGGTGGTTATTGTTTGAGTGAATGCATGAAGGTTGATATGAATGGAGGGGGATTTTGATGAACAGGAGCCCCAGTCTACATTAAAGTCTCCCAGAACTAGGGTTTCTTGGGTATACTGAGAGGATAGCCAGTGAAGGGTGTCCTCGAGTGTAGCTACATTATTTCCTGGGGGAATGTACATACAGATGATTTTAATGCTTTTACTTTTGTTCAGATGGAATTTGGAAGCTAATATTTCAGAGTTATTGATCTAAGGTGGTTGGATAGTTTCAATAGTTACATTCAGTTCAGATTTATAGAGGATGATTATAAAAAATGTTGTTTGCATATTAACAGTTGTAAGCACACTGAAGAAGGCTCATAGCCGAAACCGATATGTTTTATGTATATTTATTTTATTTATTTACACCTCTCAATATAGTGCTTGCCATTTTCTGTTTTTGTACTATAGTGCTGATCACACCTAAATCAGACCACAATGAGCAGGAAACATAATGTTGATATGTATCTTTTACACAATACACTCCAGAATCAAGGGATTAATGGTCTCAATCTACTGAGGTCTAATCAGACCACATTATACATATTTGTTTTGTAGTTGTAGAAGTCATACAAGGAAAGGGATATTAAGCTGGTGAAAAACAACCAGAAATGCACGTGGAATGAATGGGAAAGGACATGGACAGACGCTAAATGATCTGGATCACTTCTCATTAGAAACTAGAAAGATAGTGTACTTTATAAAGGTATGCAAGATCATTTCAGTGAGATATAAACACTAGGGCAAAAGGAGGCACCACAAACAGTAGCTTGCAGGGACTAATGATTCCCTGGATCTCTGAAATGTTTCCCCACAGAGAGATTGTTGACCAGTGGAACTCACTACTGATGTGGGTTGTGAGTAGGATTCAATAAATGTGTTTAAGAGAATATGGGACTGGCAGAAAAAGAAGATTTAGGGGAAAGTGAGGAAAGAAAGTCAAAGGAATATTAAATGCAACAAATGGTCAGAATCGACAGGCTTATTGCATCCTACTCCATCGAGAGAATTTAATATGCTATATAAACCAACATGTAAGTTTTGGAATGTAATTAAATGGCAAGAAGTAATTTATAATGCATGTAAATACAATAGAAACATCAATAAATATCTGGTCAGCAGAGTTAGGTGAGTATTTTAATATATATGTATTAAAACAATGGTTAATAGAGTCACATGAGCAGAAGAGGTTAGAGTTGCTAGAAGTCACACTCATGCCAAGAGAAATTGCAATATTTAAAAAAATATATGATTAGTAGAAGTGACAGCTGTGGAACTCATCGTTTACTTTCTGTACATGTAGGGTATCCTTTATTCATCAACCACTGTGTAAGCATTTTAAATCTGCCACTTTTTTTCACTATCAAATGAGCAGTCACTTATATCCATGTGCTAATAAAATAAATAAAAATGTCTAAATGGAAAGTTTAAGGATTACACTGAAGTGTCTAAAGAGACAGCAGACAGCATCATATGAAAGAACATATGCTTTAAACATGACAGTAATAAGTGAGTTAGTGAATATCAAAACCTTTATATCAAAAGTAAAAACCAGATACTAAACTTTATCTGCAGGGTTTGACACTGAGATTCAGCTAAAATGCATTCATTGAGACAGGTGAAGAAAAAAGTCACAAAATTATTTTAAGTTTTCTTGTAACTACTCCATCCAGAACTGAATAATGACAAAAGGTTAACGTTTGGTCACAAAAGGAAATATTGACATCATCATCATTATCTTTGCCTCACGCCTTTGGCCATGGCTGAAAAAAGATATTTTAGATCAGTCCACCTGCCCAGCCAACAAACTGAATGAATAAATATATAATAAATTAACTTCAGTAACTTAAGTAAATTAAACAGGAAAGAGAACATTCAAACATTATTTATAGAAAGAAGAAACAGAGCATATTTATTTTTAGGAAAAAACTTTCCATCCCCGCTTTCATTGTTTTCTTTCAAATGTTTTTTACTGAGTTTCAATTGTTAAGATTATCGGAAAAGTACTTTTGTCTCTTTTTCATCTTTATTCACTCCTTTATAAATCTGAATGCACAACAGCATATGTGTTAAAACAATGCAATGATTTATGTAGCTTTTCTTAAAAGAATGCACAAGTCATTAGAGAGATTGTAAAAGGTCAAACCTTAAGTACTTAACCTTAGCTGAAACAGTCAATCTACATGAAAAAGAGCCAGATACGGTCAGGAAGGCTTGCACTGAATCTAGACTGCAATTCATCCACTTAAGGCTACCTTTTGGAACAGAAAATAATGTCCACCAACGGAAAAAAATCCCCTACATAATATGAAAAGCAGGTATGAGCTGGACTTACTGGAAGTGTTCTTATGAGATCATCACAATTTAGTTAATTACAGATAGCATTCTTTTGGTCAATTGTTCCAGCAAAAGATAAATTAAGCTCCTCAAGAAAAACACTTCAAATGCAATAAATTGATGGTACAAATGAATAATGTATTATGCAAATTAAGTTTCCCATACAAATCTTAAGCTTTTTCGGGCATTAATATATAACTTAACTTTTACTGATGTTTATAAAAGCACAATAATATGCATCTTGTTATATTCACCAAGTGCTCTACTGGCCTTGGAATGCCATTTACTGTTTCTACAATAGAAAAGGAAAACCTTATTAGTAAATTATTGGATACATTTCTCCTTTTCAAAGAAAACAATGAACCCTGTACTTTAGTTTCATATCTCATAGAGTCGCATTAATTCTTTATAATCAACAGATTCTGACCAAAATGGTTATTCCATTTGCTGTCCGACCCATGCTATTTCTTTTTCAGAAAGACAATGTAATTTTGATGCATTTAAATTTGTACTTATGCATTGTTTTTTGAAGAATTCTTTCATTTTATTTATTTAACATTTGTTTACCAGGAAAGTCTTACTTGGAATAAAGCCAATTTTCAGCAGAGACTCAGGTAGAAATGCTCTAGACGTATGTCTTTGTAACATGGGAGGAAACCGAAATACCCAAAAGAAACCCACACGAATGCAGGGATGACATACAGACTCCTCATAGAAGGCACCCCAGTCGAGAATCAAACCGGAGAACCTCTTGCTGTGAGGTGATAATGCTACCGTTGCACCACTGCACCAGCTGCACTTAATTATTTATTCATAAATGTAACTCTGTTTTAAGATGGAGTCTTAAAAAACAAAAACATGTATAACCTAAAATACAGATATTACAGGTTTAAGATTTTAGTCACATATTATGTATTAATTTTAATTTTAACAAAGAAATTACTTTGATTGTATTTTTGAAATGGCAAATGAGGTTCCAGTGACATTATGTTTAAAATATTTTAACTCTCTTTTGATTCCTGACCAGTGGAAATTGTTTACAGTAGCAACATGTTCAGGTGTCAGAAGTGTGTACATTAAAGAGAGCAGCAGTATCTCAAGTCTTTGTGGTTTTGAGATTATATAGAGAGTCACAAAAGAGTAGTCAGTATGTGAAACTGGGTAAGTTATTAGATGAAGTACATATCTAAAACATTTCAGCCACAGTTAGTCTCCATTGGCCTTTGCCATAAGATTCTTGTCGCTGACTGATCCTATTTAAAGATTCTTCCTGACAATGAAACATAAAGTTACTTCTCTATGTCTGTCATATATCACTTAACAATTGCCAAGAATGGTTGCTTTAAATGGAACAGACCTCAGACTGGGAGTGTTGCTTGATACAGAAACTGCCTAGGGCCAGCCATTAAAATAAGAATGCTCATTGGTCCTTCTCTGCCTAGAAGTGTTCTTGTAAGCTGTCCTACTATTTGCAAAGTACTGTTAAATGAATAGGCTACTAAACCTCAACATTATTTAGCCCAAGTCCTTCTCAAAATGAATTAATCAGTGCTTGGTGCTTACTTGGAAGACCTAGGTGGTAATTCATTCCACACAGTGCAGCTCTGATGGCAGTCATTGCAGTGCATTCTGTCAATGCTTTCTTTGCAGCCACATTTACCATTCATAAATTCATACATTCATAAGTTAGTACCAAGCTAGCTGCCCTTGCAGGTTACTTTAAGCCTAGCCAATTTCTCTTTTGGTGCTTAAATTAACCTATTCCATTTGCTGTTAGATTGACCTTACAGAATCAGGAAATATTAATTATAATATATTGAAGGTAAACCGATGTACATCACAAAGTCATTTATGTCTAAGCCAATAACAGCTTGGGCTATGTTATGTTTTTCTAAACATTAAGGTATTTTCTTGTTGATATTTTGTGGCTTTATTATTTCAAATAGCTAAGGATGTTTTTCCTTAATATGTTTGTTTTAACATATGTTTGCAATACTTGCATCTGTGTTTATTCTCTGTAACCTGTGGGGCTTTCCCCCCAGGCTTCCTCTGAAAATGTGTCTCTCACCCAGTCAGACTATCCTGGTAAACAAAAATAAAAATAAATTAAATAAAAAAATATATATATATATATATTACAACTGAGTCAGGGAGAATCTACTTCAGACAATATAGATATCAAAATGAATGAAAAACAAGGCTATGTTCATTAATGAATGAATACAGAGAAATGTCTGATGGCACTGGCAAACTGAAAAATCATTAGAATAAATGTCATGTGGTACTTCAGTCACACGTACTGCAAAAATACCAAGAATACTTCAACATCATCTATTACAAAGGGTAATTGATGAGTAATAAGAGAAGAACCAAGCATAAGTTATATTGTGTCAGGAACAAAATCCTAGGTTTCACAATTTTATGCCATCCAAAACCAAAAATGATTATATATAGATATGACATCATAAAATCAGACCATAAAGTGAGTAATACAACTGACACCAATAGTAGCTGAGACATTCATTGAGAAGCAAGAAATATCTAGGTCAGACTTCAGTCGGCCAACCATCAGTTTGTGCTTCATCATGGCAACAGGTCCATAACTATTTTCTGCACATACATTAGTTATAGAAGATCAAAAGTTCATATTTGGTGACAGTTTTGTAGCAGAAATTTCCAGCATGTCATTCAGCAGGCGGCACAAGGTACATTAGGTGCTACAACGATTCAGTGATGACAACATAATGTTTTGACAAACTCAGAATAGAACATGATGTAGCATTAATCATATTTGTAAAATTCTTCACTCCTGTCGGATACACTGAATTCATCTTCTGATAGGTCTTCAATTTTCTTAGCAATTCTCTATTGAATATTGTAGTGACACTATATTTTTGTGTTATTACACTGTCTTTCCTATGCACCTCTATTGGTTTAAAACTATTCTTATTTGTGTCCCTATAAACTCTGTCAAAATGGTACTACATTTTCAAAGTTGTGCATATCTTACATCTTGCTGTGTGCTTTCCTGTATGTGGACAATATTCCTGCATTCTTCTGATGTTTGTTATTTTTTTTCTGAGTTTCTTTTCCTGCTTGTTTTGTTGGAATAGGGCAATCGCCAATTTGCTGCCTCCAGTTTTCAGTTGCACATATTTAGAAATTCCTTGGCTCTTGCAAAGTGTAGTGCAATTTCTGTGTTATCTAATGTTCTTCTTGTAACTTTGACAGACATTTATGTATAATTTGTGTTTTGATCTCTTCATCTAAGTCTGCAAATTTTTACTGCGAAACAGTTAAGCTGTGTTTAGTGCATGCCTATTGACTGTTGACTGCTTTGCACTGTTTTTCAAAATTTGTATTTGCTGAATTGTATATTTTTGTGTCACTGTTTTAGCTAGTTTTGTATTCCAGTGAATGCATCACCCTCATCTGATATTTCATGTATTCTGCATTACTTCTCACTTACATGTGTAATAGGTGTGTCTTTCATCCTCTTGTCATTTATAATGTTTAGTGCAACTACATAAATGTTAAGTCTGGCTAACCATGTTTGGCAGTATGGTAAAATACAGTATGTATGTGTAGTAATGCAAATTTCTTGCAGATTCTGAATTTGAAATGTTAGTTCTTGTAATTTATTGTTACAGTATGGCAAATGATTTTATCAAATGTTTATTTTGTTTATTTTTAAATGACCAAATATAGAATGACAGTTTAAAGTATATGTCAACCAAATTATATATATATATCTATATATATATATATATATATATATATATATATATATACGGGTCTACTACCGTAGATCGAAATTACACTATTTCAAAATTTGATAGTAGTGTCCCACTAATGCTAAAGTGCACTTTAATGAAAGTGCACTTTTGCGAAAGTCACTAAGTTGAACGGGACATTTCCTGCACTGTGGTGCGGTAGTGATGGACCTTAGTGTTAGGGCTTGGGTTAAGGATAGAGGATAGCCCTACTAGCTATCCACTATCCATTACCCAAGCCCTAACCCTTCATTCTAGTGACTTTTGTGAAAGTGCACTTTTGTTGAACTGCATTTTCGCGTTAGTGGGACACTACTATCATATTTCGAAATAGTGTAATTTCGATCTATAGAAGTAGACCCATATATATATATATATATATATATATATATATATATATATATATATATATATATATATTTTTTTTTTTTTTTTTTTTTTTTTTCAGACATACTTGCCACTACTGAAAAATACTGCAAAATTTGTTTGTTTCAGAAAAAGCTGTTGCAAGTCCCAGCACAGCTGATTTCCAGTATGGCCTATTTATTCCATTAAGCCAGAGTCATAAACCTGTCACAGGAGCTATCATGTTTGATTTTCATTAAACCATAGTAATAAACACGTCATCACCTACAATACTTTACTTGCTGGTTTCCTACACTCATCATCACTTTCAAATGGGATGTATTTTTTTTAATCAACAGCACAGTACTTAATGTTACTTCCCCATAAACAACATCTTTTTATTAACAGCAAAATTATTTGTGTTGTTAGGCACTATATTTAAATCAATAGTAGATATTACTTGCCACTTTTAAGAAACAGATGGGGTGATTGAATAAACCCTATATGATTATTTTCCACCATTTGCACATTGCAGCATAACATGCATATGGTAGCAGTGAATTTTAGATTCAGTAAGTGCCGTGTAGAGGTGAACACACACGCGCAAACAAAGTAAACACTGTGGCATGCTAATTACAGCATAGGCAGCTGAACTGAATGCTAATCAACCAATTCAACAGAGTGGGGGTATTCAACAAACTATAAATCGACCTTGTACACTCCATGCTGTTTTTTCCTGTGAATTCCAAAACCTATTGGCATACACCCATGGAAAGCTGTCTACACAGACAGAATGTTAGGGGCTATTGCTGCTTTAATTCATTTGTATGTGTAACAGGCTAAAGCCAATGCTGCTGCTCCTGCCATTAGGCCTAGGCCAAAAAGGAGAAGAGTTTTCAGGCTCCTTTTAACTTTTCTCAGCCTACATGATATGAAAATTGCAGAGCACCAGGGGGTGGATAGGGACACACTACAGGAACTCTGCAACCTCTAATGTTCTCAACTCAGAGCCAACTGAGGGGAACCCATCCCAGTGGAGATAAATGTGCATGTAGCACTTAGAATCTTAGCTAAAGATACCTTTCAGAGACCAACAGTGGGCATGCCTGGGGGTGTCACATGAATCAGCAACTAGGATCTTCCACCAATTCCTGAATGGTATGCTCCAACATGCCAGTGACTACATATATTTTCCCAGTAGTTCTGAGAAGAGGGCCAGAAATATGCACTGGGTGCCATAGATTACACACATATAGATCTTAAGGCACTGCCTGGGGAGCAGATTAGGCTCTACATAAACAGAAAGGGCTACCAATCTATCAGTGCCAAGGGAAACATCTTGAACTTGTGCGCTGGCAACTCTGACAGTCATCATGACTCACATATCTGGCACTGTAACAGATGTTTGCTAGAGGGGATATCCCACAGGGTCATTTACTGGTGGATTCAGGCTATGCTCTGAAACTCTGTCGAATGACACCCATCACAAATGCACACACAACCACAGAAGAATGCCATAATGAGGCACACACTCAAACCAGAAATATCATACAGCATGTGTTTGGGCTGCTGAAGTTATGGTTCCAGTGCCTAGATTCATCTGGGGGAACCCTGCAATACAATCCATGGACATGTACAGAAATATTCAGAGTATGTGCCATGCTATACAACATCATCCTGAGAAAACAACTTCAGCAGGATCAGCAAAGGGAAGAGCCACACATCCCACCACCAATGCCAAGGTCACCACAGACACAGGTAGATAAGGAGTCAGGGGGGAACCACCAGCTGCTGTGGGTGTAGGCAGATGTAGGCATGCTCATTATGCCCTTGCACTGGCTAAGAGACAACACATAGCACACTCACTCACCACCTATTTGCCTAAAACTGTCCTCCTGCACACATACATATAGTAACATTGATGCCAGGCAACTCAAACAACCTTCACCTATCATTGTATTGGCTGTGTACTGTTTGCAACAAACAGAGTCAGCCCTTAACTGCAACAATGTCATAGGTGGCATTTACAAGGTAAGTCTCAGATATGGAGTGTATTGTGTAACAATATGAATGAGTGGCATATCCCTGTATTTCACTAATTGGTACTGTAATCAAGAAAATTGTGGGAGATTGTTACAGAAATTATCTTAACATGTGACAGCAGAAACATGTGTGACTTATATGTGTTCATTATTAAGTAGTAGGCATCAGACATCAAAGATTCACACAGTCATACCCCTTACAATTAGTGATAGTCACTGCATGGCCTCAGTTTAACACCATACATTTGCACTGGAAAATCATTAAAGAGAGTAGTGGGAAAATAATGATACACATAGCAGTTTCTGACTTCACAACCCTCACAAGATCATTCACAATAAAGTTGGGAAATTTTGATGCTATCAGTTGTGCAGCTTTCCAAGACCAGTATAACTCAAAGGTGCAATTACTACTTCAACAACACACATGCGGATATACTAAGCATTTTAAGTCAGCTAAGCACCCCGAGCATCAGACAGAAAGCTTTTGTATCCCTGAATCCAAAATATAGAAAACAGGTATATGGCACAGTTATCATCACTTGCACAGGGTGTTATGTTGGGGAGCAGGAGGCCTAGATTGACACAAAAGGTTGGTGAGTATGTGTGAGTAAGAAAGAGAAGCAGGAAAACATTTGGATAAACCAACAAATAGATAGTGAGGCAAAATGAGTTTTAAGCTGCACAGCTGAACCATGTAACTGTTGTGCGTGTGTCTGTAGGGGTCCTCCAGGTGAAATTGCTGTGCGACTGTCTGCATGAACACAGCCAAGCTCTGTGCTGGATCAGCATCTTGGTGTGAGCCATGTATGGTAGAAGTAGCAGCTCAGTTTGTTGTCCCTGACCAGGAGAACTGGTTCTGCTAGGAGCTGCACTGGCATGTCCAAGCCAATGGTCAGATGCACTGCTGCTACCTGAAATGACTGATGTCAGCTGGATGAGCTTCCATCATAGGGATGCACAGGATGACGACTCCATTGCCAACCACATCTGGATGTGGACAGCACACTCACTGATGGAGCAGTGGAAATACTGCCACTATGGGAGTGTGATCGGGCATGGCCATATCGGCTAGCTTGAGATCATGAGGCTGACCTACACCCATGTGGATGCCATTCTCCTCCCAGCAGATGTTCCATTATAGACAACACTTGTTCCATGGCAGACACCCCTCAGTCCATCCCAGACACTCCTCGCCAATGTGTCATTCATCCAATCCATTCAGTTGGCAACATGGTGGAGGTAGTCATGCATGTCAACCTGTACCACATCTACAACCCTGAGCATATGTCTGCACTTATAGGAATGTGCCTGTGCCTTCATAATGGCCCTAAACATACACTGAGTGGCTTGGGAAGAGATACCTGCACCAGGTGGAGGAGGGACAGCAGGCACCTTATGAACACCCCTATCAACACTTATATGTGGCACCTTGCCAACACTTTGGCTACGGCCAGAGTCAGAAGGCACTGAACCTGCAGTAGCCACAGTTCCCTGATCAATGGCCTCATCGTCCACCTGCCCATTATCTGAGAGTTCACTGGAATGGGTAGGTGTAGGCCTACTGGCTGTGTCCAGCAGAATTCTAGGGGATGGCTGTATGTCAACCTCAGTGTCAGATTCAACCTCTACACCCCCTGACTGTGCCTCTGTTTGGCCACCATCATCACTAAAGTCTGCTGATACACTGACATCAGGTGTCAGAGGGCCCACACTTCCACTGTCATGATCATCTGTGATGAAAGCAACAAACACAGGAAAAAAATAATGCCTACGCTACTATAGTCCAATATATGTTAACAAGCTAACAGTGTTGCCACTATTACAGTCAGTACAGTCATACACACAACAGGCCTGACATCAACATCATACACTAAAATATTTCTTTAAGTTCTGCAGCAATACTGATCTAAAAATGTTTGGCTCACGATCTGCAGGTGACATTCCCCTGTGCAACCCAGATGGTCCTGGAAGAAGTTAAGCAAAAGGTAAGAGCAACATCATGACATTTAACAGTAACACAGAAGGTAAAGCATTTACCTCTTTATCAATCCATTAACTATACTTTCAACAAGAATGTGGCTGACAACTCCAAACTACGCTAATAACTGTAGCAGTCTTCAACCCCCTCCCAAAAAAAAAAATTTGTGGCACAAAAGTAACATATTGAATTCAATTGTTTTACTATACAACAGTATTCAACTGTTGAAATACCAATGCCTACCTAGAAGCTCCTCCTGGGATGTGCTTGCTGTCTCTGAAATGGTTGCTCTGACATCCAGAATATACTGTACTTCACTCTCCTGTGAGATATCTGGACCCCTGATATTGGCCATGAACTCTTCATTAGATGTTAGTGGCAGTTCCCTAGCAGGCCATACCCCAGCAACCACCAGGTCATGGCCCACTGCAGCTGCTCTCCTCCATACAGATGTGACCATTACAGTGGACCTGTGGTGTGCCTGCTCTTGTGTCCTGCTGTGGCCACCTATTGCATTCACATCATCAACCATCTGGTGCCAAATTTGCATCCTGTGTGCCATATGTCTCCATCACTTTTCCAGCAGAAAAGCACCACATTGCCTAAAGGCATCCACTATCACCTGGTTCTTAGCATCGGTGAAGGGGGGGGTCTCCAAGGATTGACATGCCTGGGTGGCATACTCCTAGGTGTCCTAAAAGACAACAGAAGTACAATACAAATAAGTATCACATAACTACAAAATAACTGTTCCCAGGTAAAACAGAGAAGGAACACAGTAAGTATTATCCACGGGAGAAATATAAAACAGTCCAGAGATGTGAAATATGAACAACAGACAGGATGCAAAACAAGAAAAGCTTTGCTCCCCCCAAAATAACAGGCAAATGACACATTTTGCTAACAAACCATATTTGAAATGCTAAAAGTACTATTAAAGGAATTGTCCCTGAAACATCTGCACATATTTATCACAGAGAATTCTATTTTCACATATTGGCAATCATTTATACCTGTGAAATGGCTTGACAAACATGCCAGTGCCATCAGTACACTAGTAACTAATGTATCAGATAAAAGTGTAAAAGCCTTTGCTTCAGTTTTTCTTAAATACCTTCCAACATATGCAGTATGTAGCTGACAAAATGCAAGCATACCTTCTGAAGTTCAGTAATCCTCTACAGATATATCCCAAAGAAATAGTTTATGTGTAGTCTTTCCAACATAAACAAGTTTCCTCACCATCAGTTTGCCTAATTTTTTATATGGTGTAGATTTATGGCTGTTAGCATGGTGAATATGCAAATGAGGTGTGAACTCATTAGAATTGCTAAGTTCCAAATACTTTGATCCATGTAGGAGATGTAAAAATAGATCAGGCGCTCCCTCAGTGTCTACTGTTAATGGATTGTGAATGATTGCTGGTTGGGAGAAGGAAAACACAACAGCACTGCATGCTGACTTACCTCCAGTGGGTGTGTCAGGTTAGATCTACAAACTGTTAGATGTAAGGTTGGAAAAGCAAGTAAGAAACACACAATTCAGAGGTTGTGCTCCTTAGCATCCAACCCTGCCTTTCATTTGTTGGAAATTACATGTGATATTATTTCCAGTTAATATCCTCACGGATTTTAATTCGACTGATACAGAATGGCTTACACAGTGCAACTGAAGAATGACCAACAAACACAGAAAAGTAAGACAGAGCTGTATATTTGCAAGCAATAATCATAACAGGTTGTGTGGTCACTAAGTGCACTATATCCAAAAATAACACATGTACAAATAGTTGTATGGTTTGATAGCACTGTAGATGCTGTTGTGCAGAATGAGTTCAGTTCTTTGCTGCAGAGCTGTTTGTGTGGCAAAGAAGGATAAGGCACCCATCCTGTGTTCTGAAGGGGCACTGGAGTGAGAGTTCAAATCTAGACATATCTCATGTGAGCCATCATTTTCTTGTGTGTATGTCATACACTGATTTTCCTCATTTCAACAACTTGCCTCTTTTTTTTTTTCTTTTTCTGTCTTTGTCTCATTTTTTGGGTGGGGGACAAGATTTGCATAATGCAGCACATAGTACATTTATGGGAACAAACAAAATAAATGTCAGGTTTGGATGTGCTTATCTCATTTGCATGACGTGTGGTAGTGTGCAAACTGGACAACTGGACCACCCAGGAAGCAGATAGAACCCAGATAGCCAAAAATAGAAACTGGATACATTCGATTAATGCTACTGGGCACAGAGCAAACACGTTAAGTGGCATTGCACAGAGGTTGACAGGGAGACCTTAAAAATGATTAGTTAAATAGGGAATGTCACATAAATAGTCCTGTGGCAACAAGACATAGGGTGCGCACTTCCAAGCAATGCATTTGCATGATGGCAAGTGAAGCACAGCACTGCCAAACAGTCTGAGTACTCCAGTAAATGAGATAACTGGAGTTGGTAGGATAGCATCAGTCTCTCTTGCTCTAGATCCATGGTAGACATGGCAGGGATTTGTGAGGAAGATGCAGGTTTAAGGAACTGAGGTAGGGTGTCCAGGAGTCCACCATATTCATTGGACTCCTAGTTATGAACCACAGGCAAAGGTTTCTGCAGGGGGACTATTCTGGCTCCCAGTACACATTAGAGGTTTAGGATAGTTTAGTCCATGTTTTATCCAGTGCCACCTGTATGCCATACATTGGAGAGCAATGTAGGCCTTGTTATAATGATCTACGGAGAGGGAAGAGGGATACACTTGACAACTGGATTGAGGAATTTAGGACTGAGGACATCCCACACCTGTGTAAGTATCATCTACAGAGAGTACTTGTAAGACTTAGAAAGCTGAATATAGGCAATACTGGTATTCATAATGGTTTTCTGTTCTGTTCTGCATTTTTCCACAGCTGCCAATGATCAGGAGTACAATGTCTGAGTCCACAGGGCTAGACTGGTGAGAATGAGTGAAGCAGGTGGTATCTATGCAGCAGAAGAGTAGTGTTATTGCAGCATTAAAAGTTAAAGATAGCTTTTTAGGTATTTTATAGACTTGTTTCAAATTGAGGATGCATATCCCATCCGTAAAAGCAAGTATGCATGCATTAGTCTATAGCACAAACCAAGATTACAATATTATACTTTAGTCAGAGGTTGTGGGTTCAAATACCACAACTATATTATACTGTTATTTCTTCAATAATCTTTACATTAAATTAAAACGTCTATACCAGTGGCACAAATGCCCTGCTGTAAACTGTAATCTGTATAATTGGAACACAAATATGTGCACTATATGTACATTTCAAGGATTACTTGAAGCAATCTATAGTATAGTGAGCATCTGTTAGGAGGTGGTAGTCTTAAATATAAAAATTAAGATAATAGAGTCAAATAATTGTATTAATACATTTCATGTCACATATGAAGGCACTATTCTTATCTCTATTTTCTCAGACCCCAACACTTATCTCTCTTTTTTATTTTATTTTATATTATTTATAAAATAATTGTGTCATTTATTTTATTTCATTTTATTTTATGAATATATTTTTATTTTATTTTTATGTGATTTTATTTTATTGCAAAATACCCTTTTATTTTATTTTAATTTTATTTTAGTTTAATTTTTATTTTCTTTTTTTAATTTTCTTATGTGTCATCAAAATGTGTCCATGTCATCCATGTGTACCAGTTCACTAAATGCTCCAGAGTGCAGCAGGGTAGGCCAGCCACACTCAATCTGCCTGGCCCCCTCCACCAGCTCCAACATCGATGCCTAGCACATCTGGGAGCCAATCTGGCAGCACTCGTCTGCTGCTCTTGCACTATCTGCCCCCTCAGGTAGTCCTGCTTCAGAGGCTAGTTCAGTGGCCCCCTCTGAGAGCAGTGGCAGAGGTGATGATTTCATCACCCACACAGAGTTGCCAGGGATGGTGCATAGGGTTGTGCACTTCACTGTTGATGTATGGCTAAATCAGCTGGAGAGGCTGCTCTCCCTCATTTTTCTTAGTACTAGGAGGAAGAGGAGGTAACATCAAGCAGTCCAGCGACCAGTGGAGTGAGGTGACAGTGATGAGAGTCCAGTGGGTGAGGACTCAATTCTCACTGTCACCCAGTTTGATGACCATGAGTTTGGGATGTCCCCACCCTCATCCCAATATTGGTGTCCCCTAACCTTTTGTATCCATCACTGTCCCTGTCTTTTGTTTGTTTGTCTTGTCTGCCTGCAATTGCTTCCTCACCTACCCAACTTACCTGACCCAGACATACCTACATCCCTTCCCCAACTTTCCTCTCTCTCTGTAATAAAAAATAAATGGGCACTTGTCCCACAAAAACAATACATAGTTCTTCATTTTGCACACATGTCTTCTTGACACACTTGATTCAGTCCAATTTTCTATACAGCATGATTGTGTTGTGGTCACCCCTCTCTCTGGATGTTGTTGTTGTTGTTGTGACTTTCAGCTTTTCCTGGTTAGGGGTCACCACACTGGAACTCCGGTCCGCTAATGATTGGCAGTTGATTTTTAAGTACTGAGTTGCCAGCCCTGATGCACAACCTTCAACGAAGGTACGCCCATTCACGCATGTCTCCATGCAGAAGACGCTCTAACTGAGAGTCTAACCAGACAGCGTCTTACTGTGAGGTGACAAAACTACTGCAGCGCCACCACCGCGGATCTGGCAGTCCAAATTCAGTTAGTATTTTGTACATATATTCACTTTACACTGTTAAAGAAATGGATAGCTATGGTTCTTTCCTAACTCCCTTCTACACATTCCTGTCCTGCTTTCCCTTTATTCTTCCCACTTCTTGCTTACCATTTCACCACTTTCCTATTTACCCATTTTGCCACTTTAATCTAGTCATAAAATAGAATCACATACAACACACATAAGTTGCTGGAAAAGCAACTGATCCCTTCACCTTTCGGGCTTCATGTTTGTGCAGATGTGTGCATCACACACCAATGTGCAGCAATGGTGAGAGAAGGTAAACAGCTGTGGTTACCCTGTGCAATACCGCCTGACACCACTGTGCTATGCCACCATGCAGCAACAATGCATGTCATTGTATTATCACTCTGTAATGACAAGTATTTAAAAGTATTAGCTGCACTTGTATTCAAACCCAGTACCATCTGGCCCCAAAAGGAATATATCAATGCATTAACGTGCTGCCAAAGAGTCAGTTAAGAAGCAGGTGTATTTCATAGACACTATACTGTCAGAGTTTAGCAATTCAGCTCACATTTGCACACTGCTTAGCTATGTGCAAACATGTGTATCTCACATGCATATGAACCTTGCCAACCATTGCGCAAACCTGCTGCTCGCTGCACTATGAAAATGTACATATTATGCTGTATTACTGCTGTTTAGTGTCCATTTCATGTGTAGGACATAAAATTACATGTGGAAACATTAAAAAGTGAATGCCCTATCTAACAATATGTCACTTATTTACAATACAGCCCTGGGTTGCCACCCCAAGCTCTGCAATCCTGGTGTTTCAGTACTTTTTCCACACATATATCAACCACACTACAAAATGTAATATCAAATGTTGTGTTCTATGCAATGCACATTAATCTGGTAACATGCAGAACTACAAATATTGACCCATATGCCTAAAAAGCCTTATTTGCAAGGCAAGGGAAGGAATCAGCATGGACCATATCCACAGGAACACAGCTGACCTTCAACATACTTGACCCAATGCATTTTGTTTTTTATTCCAAGGGTAGTTCTTGCTTATTGAACCTGGTGGACTTCTTTGACACTGACCCCAAAGACAAGGATGAGGGATAACAGGACACACAATTTGTGTTGAGTTATCCAAGGCCTTTGACACTATCTCCCATTTACATCTCATAGTGAAGATCGCCCATGTGGGAACTAAGCCATACAGTAGTAGAGGGGACTGCCACACACAAATGACTGGTGCCAAATGCACAGAACCTTAAAGCATACAATGCCTCATTGTCCCCCTTTGGCAATGAAGTACCCCTGCTAATTATGATATATAAATATATATATATATATATATATATATATATATATATGTATCTGTATATATGATATATAAATATATATATATATATATATATATATATATATATATGTATCTGTATAGATAGATAGATATAGCACACAGTGTTGTGTGACTTGGGAACACATGCTGATAGCAATCGATACTTTCATCACTATGTGCCCATAGTGGTGACACTCACATTCTGCATTGCACACTTCGTATATATAGACATCACATCCAACACCAGGGTGGAAATACCTCTACTGTACTCTACCCTTATCAGACCACTGATTGAGTATAATGTTCCCTTCAGTCTGTACCTCACAAGACACCTGCAGAAAGTGGAGAAACACAGGTTTGCACATGGGAGACTCCAGGGTCTCCAAACATGACATACATGGAAAGACCGAAAGATCTAGCACTGCACACAGTATCATGCAGGCTGTTGAGAGGTGACATGTCTGCCTTACAGAGTAGTCTCAGACCCTGCCGTACTGGAAATGCTGGACACCTGCAAATCAAATGGGACAAGAATAACTTGCCCCAGGATTTTCAACCTAAGCTGTGACGTAAATAGATCATGCCGGGGAGACAGATATATCCCCCAACAATTCATTCTCCTCTGTAATATGCTCCCACTGCTTGTGAAGCAGTGCACCTCAATGACTCTGTACAAACGCAACATTGACTACTGATCAGGTGATTGTAAAGTCACCTATGGGGTGGTATATTGTCCTTCATGGACAGGGACAGTTGGTGCTGCTCACAAAATCACTCTGCTAACAATGACCATCCAACTATGCTCAGTAAGGGCACTTGTGTTTTAAAACAGCTAGGCTACTAAACACTCTTTGGCTATTAGGCTAGCAGCATCCTATGAACCTTTGAAGCTCTCAGCCTATGCAGGCCTCCCAACATATTGTCTCCCACATGGCCTACTAATGTCCTCTACTATATGTTCACCTGCAGTCTTGTAAAAGTCAGACTTGTGCCATGGCACTTGTGTAAAGCATTGTGTTCTGTAATCTGTGTACTTAGGAAGGGGTTCTGTTCTCTCTGGAGTTAATTGTGTGTGTGTGTGTGTGTGTGTGTGTGTGTGTCTCAGCAGTGGTGTGTATCCCACAATTACTGTTATAATACCATGGATTGACAGCATTTTTATTCTTGCAGATGCCTACATATCCATTTCATGTAGCCCACCTAACATCTTGTCCCTCACATGACCTGCTGATGTCATCTACTGTAAGTTTACCTGTACTCCTGTAAAGGTCAGAGTTGTACAGTGGCACTTGGGTAAAGTACTGCATTCTCTAGTTTGTGTACTTAGATAGGAAGGGGTTCTATTATCACTGCTGTCATCTGGGCATGTGTGTGTGTCTAGACAGAAGAGCAGAAGTGTATAACCCACAGTTAAAGCTGCAATGCCATGGATTGACAGTATGTTGATTCTTGCATATTCCTACGCATCCATTTCATGCAAGCCACCCAACATCTTATCCCGCACATGGCCTGTTGATGTTATTTACTATAATTTCACCTGTACTCTTGTAAAAGTCAGATTTGTGCTGTGGCACTTGATAAAAGTACTGAGATTTGTAGGGGGGTTCTATTCTCACTGCAGTCAAATGTGTGTGCGTGTGTGTGTGTGTGTGTGTATGTGTGTGTGTGTGTGTGTGTGTGTGTGTGTGTGTGTGTGTGTGTGTGTGTGTGTGTGTGTGTGTGTGTGTGTGTGTGTGTGTGTGTGTGTGTGTGTGTGTATGTGTATGTATGTGTGTGTGTGAGCTCTTGCTTAACATTGCACAGAGCATTTTAGACCAGCATGCCTCCTCAACAGACACTTCTGATGTCATCAGCTATAAAGTGTTGTCTGACACACTCCAAATTAGACTTGTGGTGTGGTGCTTGCATAAATTACTGAGTGCAGTAACCTGTGTACTTTGATGTAGGGGTTCTATTCTCTCTGCAGTCAACTAGGTGTGTGCGTGTGTGTGTGTGTGTGTGTGTGTGTGTGTGTGTGTGTGTGTGTGTGTGTGTGTGCGTGTGTCTGTGTGCGTGTGTGCGTGTGTGCATGTGTGTGTGTGTGTAAGAGAGAGCTCTTGTTTGACATTATAGAGAGCATTTTTCCCCAGCATGTGGGGCACTGTTATATTCTCTTCATATAAGGGTGTACATCAACATGCATCCATCTCAGTAGAGGGGACACCACCTGATGCATGTATGTATAGAGACTTCCTGATTCTCATTGACTGTGAGGTAGACCAACATGGGAAAATGGACCTCTTCTACATGTACACTAATCATATTCTGGCTGTGTGTAACAGACCTGTGTGAGTTGTTAATGCTACATCATGTCTGTTACATCTGATAGATGTCCTCAAAGAGGTCATGGAGGACATGCATAATGACAACAGTATCATCTTGTGGAACTTGACCAGTTTAAGGCATATGACACACATCCATACTGAGGCATTCACTCAACACTGTCATGTGTGGCCATAAACAGGTATAACACATACGTAGCATCTCACTATGTTAACATGTGTGATGTAACCTATATCTCAGGTGCAGTGATCAAGTCTGTACATCAGGGCTGTCTGCAATGTCCTTTCCTGTCGATTAGTTAAGTGATGGAAACCACAGATGACATGCACATACTGTATCTACACATCTGCCTGAAGGACTACAGAATATAAGCAATCATTTACCCCAACTGTGACATTACTATAATACAGACTGCAACACATACCAAACACTGCTCCCACAGGCATGACAACATCTGCATTAACAAGACACATGGGGGATATGTTAACTCAGGAAACAAACACACCACTCAAGTATAATGTGGACATCACATCCTATAATCAGACCAATAAGTACATGACCCATGTGCTGGGGTAGATGGTAAGTGGTACATCCACCAGCATGTGGTCACAGTGCTGACTACTGCCTTGAATGTAACACAAGTACTGGCTATGTGAAGGACATCCACATCAGAGGCCATAATACCTTCACAGTTCCCAGACTTCAGCCTTCATCACACTAACAACTGTGTACAATACACCCTTCTTCATGTACCTCCTGACACATATTCCAGTGATGTGTAACTGAATAATACCACCTTTGTCACAGTGAGCTGTTGCACAGCTTATTGTCATGCCTAGGTATTCTTTCTGTGGAATATTCATGACTGCCTGATGGTGCAGAACACCAATCAAGTTGTTGCACTAGATGCATGTGTGCTACCTGTTCTGCTTATGCATGCACTACATACATATGTGTTTGACAACATTAATGGCATGTTTATCATTCATGACAGTGTGGATTGTGATATATATATATATATATATATATATATATATATATATATATATATATATATATATATACATATATATTTGGATTCACTTTATATCTTTAAAATACTGAAATATCAAAATTCAGTATTTCGAAGCTATAAAGTCAAATTTTTGAAACCACAAAAACTCAGAAGCGCAAAATTCAAAATCTCACATGCTGGAGATTTTGAATTTCCTGCTTCTACTGCACACACACACACACACACACACACACACACACACACACACACACACACACACACACACACACACACACATACACACCATCCTCCCCACACACAAACACAAGCTCTCAACTACATAAAAGCAGGCGACAAGCCCCCTTGAATCCCCCCCATGTGGGGGGCTGTGCCTCCCACACCCCCCTACTTAAATATTCTCACTCCAAGGTTGCACTACACACAAACACACACAAAATACCACCACACAAGCTAGATTCTCCTCGCACACACACATCACAGCAAAAAAACACACTAACACACAACACAGCCCCTACCCAAAACCCTTAACACACAGACATATACACACACACACACACACACACACACACACACACACACACACACACACACACACACCTGAATCCATAACCACAGCAAAACCTCAGAAGTGTGAAATTCAAAAAACGCCGGTATTTGAGGTTTTGAATTTCATGCTTCTGAGCTTTCGCTGTTCTCAGGATTCCACTTTATGGGCTCAAAATATTGAATTTTGATATTTCAGTATTTCGAGCTTCTAAAGTGAATCCAAATATATATATATATATATATATATATATATATATATATATATATATATATATATACACCATATAACTATAGTGTTTTTTTACAAATGCACACATTTTACAAGGGATGCAAAAACATATTAAGGCAAAAGAAGTAACATATAGATATAACAGTAATTAACTTGGAGCATACATTCTTCTTTGAAGGTTTGACCTGTTTTTTTTTTTTTTTTCTGGAACTGAAAACTAGACTCATTTTATTCATGCTACAAGGTTACTAGTGTCTAAACTTCTTTTTCAGAAACTGAGAATACAATCAGGTTATCATTAATGCACCTACAAAATAAATATACATTTGATGCTGCCTTTACCTGCTCAGATATTGCAAGAAATGAGTTTACATTTCAACTATTTAACTCAAAGCAAGAATCATGTTGCTCCTGCAGTTATCTAAATTTCTTTCTCAGATCCAGAGAATATAATCAAGCTAGAACCAAAGGTGTAGCCAAGTATTTACCAACTATACCACAGTGTGCAATTTTTTTCTTAAAATAATTTTATACACTGAGACATGCTTAAATATATTAAATAATAAAATCTAACATAATTCCATGGTTTATACTTATACATTTCTTTAAAAGGCATTTTTCCAGAATGCTTGGTTATTTAAATGTTTTTTACTTAAGACTATTTTTTCAGAAATTTTGTCCAGAGAGATATACTACCCTTAGCTGAAGGACTACACTTTGGGACTAGATCATGGTTGTAATAATTACAGTTACAGCAACCAAGCATTTGGTATTAGAACCTTTATTGTTGTTGGTTTCTGAACCTATCCATATAGCTCTTGTTAGAAATGAAATCTGGCTGCAACAATTTATGAAAGTATTAAATGCATAACAGAGTTGAACAAACAGATTTAGATATTTAGAAAGGCTAGTATTTTAACTGCTATCATAAGAAGCATATGATGATATCTGTTTAAGTAGTAAACACTGGACATGCTTACTTAAGTGAATATGTATTCAAACAAATGTAACTTTTTAATAGTACAAATGGGTAAAAACAAACTAGGGCAGACTCCCTAAATGAGCTCCTCACATAGTAACTTCCAGGAAATTAACTAGCATCATTACATTTAACTAATTCCCTTGACTACATCTGAACCTAAGACCATCTTGCCTAATCCAAATGCCCATTTGAAAGCATTTGGGTAAGTGTTACATTGGAGTTAAGCAGTTAACATACAATGATTATTCTTAAACTAAACACTAGATTTTACTGGCAACATTTTCTAAGATCCCAAACCAGCTGTTCATTTATTTGTTTCAGGCATCCATTGCACCAGAATCCTGAGACAGTTAAAATAGTTAAGTAATTAAATAATTCATTAATAATACTGAACTGCCCTTTGGAGATGCTTAAAACTATGTGAACTCCATTGGTGCACAGGTTGAGTGAGAAAACAGGCATCTATAAGGATTTACTATATGCACCTGTTTGGGATGGTCTCGATCTAGCCTGTGTTTCATAGTCTAGTAGCGTCACCAATTTCATATGGGGTCAGTATTAAACAAGGACATATTACTGAAAATTTATGTCTAGTTTGCATAACACGCAAGAAAATATCAGGTGAGGAATACATGGGTATTACATCAAAAAGGAGGCACATTTTTTTTCAAACTTGATAATTTCTTATTTGCAGCTTCCCTTCAGTATTAGAGTGTGTGCATCATAAGTATAAGGTAAATAGATTGTTGCAGACAAGCATTAACCAGATAAAAGGGTATGCAACTGTGCGACTACTCAAAACCAAGAATCAAAAAAAGGTCCACATAGTCCGGAGCGTAACCAACAAGGATTCAAAAGCTGAAAAAAGCAGTGCATATAAATTAGAAGTTTAATAACATCCATTTAGTGCTTTTGTTCAACAATCACTGGACTTTTTCCAGAATGTTAACCACACTCTTTGCATAAACATTCACTGATCTGAGATGTATTTATGAAATTTGAGTATGGTATATTAAAAACAGTCCATCCAAATACTGTGGGTGGAGTTATTGGGAAAATAAGCTAGAGTATAAGGAATTGCTATAGCAGATTAAATTGGATGTCGCTGTTACACCAGGGTTAAATGAACATGTATCAATACAACCTGTCCTTAGAATGAGGGCTGTAGCATTTAGCATATATTTGACTCTTAGTTTATATAATACTTAATATACTTAATATTTAGTCATTTTTAAGTTTTTTAACTTTTTTTAATTAACCTGCTTTTTTGAAATGACAGGATTTTTTAACTCAAACATATTAATTGGGATAATAGTTTAATATTAGGATGGTTTGTGGGCTAATTGGTATTTATTGTATATTTAAATGTGATTAGAACAGTGTGGTTAACATTCCTTGTTGGCTATGCCGTGGACTACGTGGACCTTTTTTGATTCTTTGCAGATGAGCAGTAACTAATAAAACATTCACTCACTCTGTTTTGGTTAAGGTGAACCTACACATCAAGCTCATACAACAGCAGAGTCAACAGTGTGCCGATTCACGTACTGATGAAAGGAGTTGATTGTTTTATAAGTAGTATGGGGAAATTTTTGAAAATTACAGTTTCTACAGATTACTTTGATGACATTAGCTGCATACAAATGTATAATCCATAACTGTATAATTCTTTTACAGATAATGCTGTTGCTTGTGTCTTCAGAAAGCATGATGACAAATAAATTAAAAACATAAATGAGTAGAATCTTATCTAAATCTAAATTAATAGCATGTAGTTACAATATGTGAAGTACTGGGAAAGTTTAAACAATGCCAAAGACATTGTTTTAGGAACTTACTTTGGTATAATGTACCAGTTCATTGTGCTAGAATGAACATGGGCCAGTAACAGACTGACAGATGAGTATTTGACTTGTCAATAGCAAAATACAGCAAAAATAGCATATTTTTTGTAGCCCTCAATGAACTACCAGCTGCCACCAGCCTTCATCATTCACCTAATCTACAGGACCTCCTTAAACCTCTGCAGAGCTCTGCCTCGCCCATGTCCAGGCCCAAAGCGAAGACTGTGGAGTCTGGTGCAGCATCATATTGTTGTCAGGGATTATTTTTTTATTATTCATTTAGCTCCCTGTGCCTCTACACCCACTTGCTAAGACACCAGCGGATGGTCATGCAATGCAGACTTGCTGGCATATCAGCCTTCCTCTAAGGTTACTTAGCCAGTCTTACTCACACATTCCACTTAGGACCATGTATCCCCAGCCTCCACCATGGATCACTCATGAGATATGTTCAGGTGCGCAATCCTCCTGTGATGAGCACACCCATTCTTCCCTGTCAGCACTTCAGAAGGCCAAGATGCAAATTGAACATAGATTTCTTAGGATGTAGTAAGGGCTTTATCCCTTCAAACCATGCAATAGCTAGCAAATGCAGTCATTTTACATATGAATCCTGAGACCTTTACTTAAAGCACATTCTTATATATTTCTTAATGCTACTTCTGTAAAACATGTATGACCTTTTTATTTCTATTTAGCACTTAATTCTACCTCTTTCTCCTCCCTATCATCTTTTTTCTGTATTTAAATGAATATAAACCTTATGTTACACTGGTATGTCTGGCTAAGCACTTACTTTACTGTGGGCCTACCTTGGTGTACTGTAGTTATGTACATAACGGCATCATTACGTTTACACCTGTGTGCTTTCCTTACTGTTACATCATTGCAATCAGCATTGTTTTGAATCCCTTTGTGGTTAGTTTGTGTTAGCCCTGAATAACTTGGCTGATATGGTGGACCATAGTAGACAGGCATGTAAGACATTTTCTTTCATAGTAGCAGTGGTAACCTGCTTGAGTTAGTGGTACTATAGGTGGCATTTTGAATGGAGAAGAGGACCAAGAGAACAGGTCTGGTTTAATAAGCTACTGGCCGGCCAGTGTCCACTTGCCTAACTTGGGTTACCTGAGATGTCTGTTGAGTGAAAACTGGATGTAAAACCAATCAACTTGCCAAACATAACTAAGGATCTCTACACTCAGTATAGGATCATTAACTGTATGCAGCTTGAAAGTGGATGATATGATGGTAAGGAGGAGGCTGGATATCCTATGTACCCAAGAGACAAGATGGAATGACAGCCAGTTCAGCAAAGCCAGTGGAGCTTGGGATTCATAGTCTACTACTTATGAGGAGAACAGGCTAGATGTGGTGTGGAAACTGTGGTGAGGGAGAGGCTTTGGAAGACAATGAGGGATGTCATCAGAATTAGTGCTAGATTCATGACAGTCATACTCCATTGTAAGAAGATGGCAGTATTCAAAATCTCAACATGTTCCCCACAGCAAGGGTGTTAACAGCAAGGAAAACAATGAGTTCAGGCAGAAGTTGCAAGACCTACTAGATAAAGAAGACCAGCATGAGCTGATGTTGATATGGGAGACCTAAATGCACATATTGGGAAATACCGACAGAACAAGCAGGGTATGAGGACTGCCAGGGTTCACATGGGTGGGGCAACAGGAATAAAGAATGTGATGCCATTCTAGACTTTTGTCTGACATATTGCATGATGGTGGCCAACTTGTGGCTCATCAAGAGACACAGTCAAAGATCACATATAAGAATGGGCAACATACAACTCAAGCAGACTTACTCCTAGTAAGGAAATGGTACTGGAGCCGAAACAGTGATTGGAAAGTCATCCTCAGTGAAACAGTTCTACCACAGCATAAAGCACTAGTTGCCACAATCAGCTGCAAGCAGTAGTCAGGAAAGGTTCTAAGGTCAACAGAGACCATGTTAAAGACATGGAAGTTGACTAGTGAGAAAGCACAAGAGTTCACCAACATACTCAGGGTTTTAGCACCTCAGGAAGAAGAAGCAACAGGTTGAGTTAAAGAAAAATATCAGTGCCTCAAACCATGTGTGAGGACTACAGAATCGATAAGAGGGAAATCTAGCAAAGGAAATAAGATACATAAGGATAGTTGGTGGCAGAATACAGAGATTCAAGAAGTCACCAAAGGACAGAAAGAGTCAATGAGCTACTTCCTGTAGTGCAGGGTTCAATTCCCTAAGCCTTCATTTGCCTATTGCATGACCTTGAGCAAGTCACCTAATCAGATAATGTTTTCTGGCAATTCAGAATTTGGACTAGATTCCTTAATGGTCTCCTGGACTACATGTATAGTAAAATGTATGAACCTATTTTTAACTTTATTCATGGTGTTTGGCTATGGCATTTATTTTTGAGTGGGCTAAAGCTACACAACAATAATTCTCATAAACAGTTGAGCCATGATAAGCTATGTGATGCAGTGTTCGATGGCATTATTATGCTGAGTGTGAACTGCTAAACAGTCAGTTTTATATTCTAGGGCATCCCACACCCATATTAAGGTGAATCCGTACTGTTCAGTTATGCAGTTGGCAGCATGCCATGACAGTATTACTCTCAATCCACTGGGCAGAAAATCATCCACACATAATATGATAACATTTGCAGTGCAAGTCCAAACCTAGTAGTCTTCATCTATGAAATTAACATGATCTTGAGACATCATTACCCTGAATCCAGTGCACTACAAGTTCACCCATGCAAACTAGGACATCATATTACAGGTTTTGAAATTATTGATGCAAATATGAACAAGCAATATTTGATGCCTAGAGGCATCAGGAGGTTTTAACTGCAGATACACTTAAAGATGTCACACGGTTGTAATGAGTTAACAGTGAATGCATTAGTTATCAACTGCACCACATCCAGAATACCATGGTAGTACTTAAGTTAATCAAATGAATAAAAAAATACAGCCATGTAAAGTAGGATATGCCACAACAGTACAAAACTAAATCCATACATCTTTAACTGTAAAAAATTGGGAAATCAAGTAGCACTATTAAACTGAACATAATGTATTAGAATTCCAGCTCTACAAACTAGGGTGAGGAGTTACTGTCAGGTCACTGTATTCATAAACATTCTACACAGTTTCATAAATGGATATGCATGATATTGAATTATGTGGTCTGAAATGACCATGATACACTGATATAAGTAGTAATACATGTGTACTTTATTCTCTCTTGAAGCTGACTATGAGCACTTCTCAGTGCCTTTTCTTGACTTCTGGGTTTATATACCTCCCCTGGCCTCCCCCAGACTTACACTGAACAGAGCTGTGGTCTGCAAGGAGATCAAATCATCCTGGGTCTACATCATGTTGTGTGCAGGAAAGGTTTTTGCTTTATTCCCTAACTTGTTCCCCTTCCCTATGTACACACCTATTGAAGTCTGATGGGCAGGCATGCCATGGGGACACACTAGTGTATTGCCCATAGTGACTCCGCAAATGTCTTCAACTCTTCTCCATTTTAGGTCAATGTCTTCCTCTATGTCTCCAGCCTCCAACAAGGATCAAGATCACCCCCCTCTCTCTCAAGGAGAGGTATCCCATC